>NC_056729.1:1909530447-1909830447 GCF_019279795.1 Protopterus annectens
TATTGCTTAGCATTTACATTTAAGGAATGCTTACACCAGTTTAGCATAACTGAGCACTACTTAGCATTGCTCATATTTCATTTTATGAAGTATCAGGATTGTGGGATTGATTTGTCATTACTAACATATTATAATTTTATGTTTAACTTCCATGACATCCCATGTTCTTTCATTAAATTATATTCTCATATGACTACTGTATGGGGCATTTGTGTTTATGTGGGGATTTCACATCTTTTCTAGTGGTCATGGCATAGTGGTTAAGTGTTATGACTTTTGTGTACAGGTCCTGGGTTCAAGCCATGCAAAGGCTGTTCATTGCCCATACATGTCAAGCATAGTGCCTCTTTGGCCCTCTTCAAAAGGAACCTTGACGATTGGATGGGAGAAAGAAAATTCACCCCGGGGATCACATCAGTTGCCCTGCTAGACAGAGGTCCAGGGAAGTAAATAGTGTGGGAAGAAATAGCCAGGGAATTGTTATGGCTAGGCTTGTATATGCCCTAGGGCTGATAGCCTAGTACCAACCTATGAACATCTCACTTTTCGACCTGCTACACTACCCTGGTTGACAAAAAAATACAGTTGCTACATAATTTAAGTTTACAAAACTAATTTTAACACTACTTTCTCATACAAAAATAAGTTGTCTGTTTTGTTACTCAAACTGTGAACACCTGCATGTAAAACTAGAATTCTAATCACAACACTATGTTAGCTTAGAAATTTCACTTGTATATTTGCATTTATCTCATATGGGATGTTTAAGGTATGCTAAGCAGATAGCTATAACGCACACACCTGCTTAGCTACACTTAAACATTCCTTAGGCTAGAAAAAAAGTGTATATTGATATTATTGTATTATTATTTTATATAAGTTAGTCTTGTGGTGTTCTGACAACTCACTGAGGACTGCAATCATGAAATAATTGCATTAATTTGGCTTTCAGGCATATATACTTCAGAGACTCCTGCTAATACATATCCTGTTTTCTATCAACTAAGTGTGTGAGGGCAATTTTTCAAATGTGTTCCTAATTTATTATTTATTCCCTGCATTATTTGTGCCTTTGTCAATATGCACTGCTGTAAGGGGATATTGGCATATGTTTGCTTTCAGACTTCTACCCTTTGGTAATTCATGCTAATGCATAACCTGTTTTCTATCATCTTTCTATGTTTCTTGGGCAGTATGTGTGCGTTACCCTTTTGAGGAATTTATGCCTTGTTATCTATGCATTTGCACACATTTTCTGCTTTATCAGGTTGAATACGTGTTGTATGGAACTTTGACAATTCAGAGGGGTGTGTCACAGAACCTGTCACACACCCCCTGCATTGCTTTCTTCATGCCAATGTTTCTTCCAGTGTCTACAGACATTGAAATGATCATTATTTCATTTCACTGTCCGCAGACACTGAAATACTGGCATAATAGACCTTGATAAAGCATTTGACACCAATCCGCATTCGGCTATTATTGATAAACTCACCAACCTGGGCATAAACCCTTACGTCACAAGATGGATCGCAAACTGGCTCTCAGATAGATCCCACAAAGTAAGAGTAGCGGGATCTATGTCTGAATTCAGACCAGTAACGAGCGGTGTGCCTCAGGGCTCTGTCCTGGGGCCCCTCCTGTTTGGCATATACTTCTCAGAAGTACAGACAAGCACTGAAGGGCTGTGGCTGACCAAGTTTATGGACGACTGCAAACTGGGTGCTATAATAGAGTCTCCAGCTGGCATGGATATCCTCCAGAAGGGCCTTAATGAGACTGATGCACGGTGTCAAAGCCATGGTCTCAAGCTAAATGCTAAAAAATGCGTAGTAATCCCCTTTGGAAAAAGCAGAGTACCCATGAACTACCACATAGGAGGTAACCCCCTAAAATCTGAAGAAGTAATAAGGGATCAAGGGACCAAAGTAGATAGTCAGCTTTCCTTTGATAACCATGTTGCCAAGGTGGTTAGAAAATCCTTCGATGTGACCCATCTGATCACAAAAGGGTTCACATCAAGATCTAAGGATGTAGTGGTGCACCTCTACTCTTCCCTCATCAGACCCATTATTGAGTACAATGCACCAATTGGAATGTACTTGGCCAGGCATCTCTAGCAGCTGGAGAGACCACAGAGGTACCTCACTAAGAGGATTACTGGCCTCAAACAGTTGCCCTATGCAGCACGATTGAAAAAACTAAGGCTTTTTTCTGTTGCATACCGCCTTCTCAGAGGCGATCACTGTCTAACATTCAGAGCCATGTCTAACCCAGAACTGCTGAACATGCTCTATCTTAGCAAAACCAAATCTACTTGAGTTACATGCTATAGGGATATAAAGCTCAGCACAACAATGAATAGAACATGCTGAATGGATAGATTCCCATCGCAAAGACTTCCCTTGCTATGGAACAATGTCCCGATCTACATAAGAAAGAGCCCCTCACTATCACTCTTCAAGAGGAACCTTGAAGAGTGGATGGGTAACAGAAAGTTCACACCAGGGATCATACCAACAGCTGTACTAGATAGTGGCCAAGAGTACTAGCTGCTAGATCAAGGGCCTAGGGAACTAACCAAAGTAGCGGTGAATACTGCACAATGTGGCTGGGCTAATATATGAATTCAGGCAGATAGCCCAGTACCTACCTATGAACCTATGAACCTATATTATTCTGGTTCAATTTAGAAAGTGCTATACAGCACTTTCTGAGTGCAGGGGGTGTGTTCAGTGTCCATGCACTACTTGGATACACCCCCTGCACTCGTTCATGGTTCATGCTCGTATAGGGAAAACAGCGGTGCACCTTCATTTATATGCAAGGTGTGCTGCTGTGCTAAATGGACACAAACCATTCCATGCAAGAATAGTATTATTCTTGCATGGAATTTCTTGAATCCAGGGGGCAGTACTGCAACTCAGGCATCCCCAAGTAATATTGTCAATATCACTGTATTTTCTAGTGTTGTCAATCTATGTGTTCACCAGTAAGAAATTGCTATGTGTATCCCATTTGCAAACTGATATCAAGGCATGCATGCAAATGATGCAATGATGCTTGTATTGCAGTTACTGATGTCACTGTACAGATATGGTAGTAAGTTTATATGCTTAGTTTCAGATTGAGAAGGAAAATGTGAGACATACCCACCCTGAGTAACATACAGCATTCCACTGAGTGCATTGGAGTGAACTTCTCATATATATATATATATATATATATATATATATATATATATATATATATATATATATATATATATATATATTATGAGCCCTGAACGCATATGCGAATAACAGAGGCAACTAACATTCTTATCATTCTGTCAGAATCACTTGCTGAAGCACAACGATGTCAAGCTTAGTCATGAGACAATAATATCTTAGCACATGTATGAATTTTCTCAATGTTTGTCACAGGACAAGAACTAGTGGTAGGTTCGGCCAGGTATTGTACAAATGCAAAGTACAGACATAGAGATCTCAGTTATGACTATGTGTGTCATGTGTGTGTGTGTGTGTGTGTGTGTGTGTGTGTGTGTATTTTTGTACTGTTACAATAATGTTTAAGTTCACATCACACTTAGTAATGCGTGCATCAGTTTGACCAGATTACAAGTGGAAAATCAGATGATAGGACAGAGAAGAAAATGAGGAGAAAGCTAGGGCCATTCCGATCCATAGCTTCACAAGCTAATAATGCATATTTATAAATAATTTACACATTTCGGATAACTGCATCATAAATGATATGTAACAACAACTTAACATTGTTATGTGACCAAAAGGACCACATTAGATGTTTAATGCAGACATAAAACGTGAACTGGAGAGTTGTGTATGAGATGTTATTTTTTTCTTTCTTTCTTTTTTTTATGGAACAGGTGCCTTTTGGTTTCATGAGAAAGAAGAACATTGGGGAAGGAAGTTATGGTTAACAGACGTAGGTCTGTCAGGTATTTAGGTAGTAGCGGCAGACATACAGGACAGACATGAAAGACAAGGTTGGTGATGAACAGAAGAGGGAGGGTGGGTAGGAACTGATGTTCAGAGATGCATCCCTTTCCAGTCTAAATGTTGTGTGAATTTAGTCTGCAGCCTCAGAATGGTCACCACTGCATCCAGCCTTAGAAACTTCATGCAGTGCTGGACAGGGTCGATGGCTTGCAATGCACTGCAGGACTTTCTCTATGCAGCCACACTGGGCACTGAAGTTCCGGCCCATTATCTCTTCCACCAGCCCTGCCAGCTTCTCTTGGTTGACATAATTACCACCTCCATTGGCACTGCTATCAGGGGATACCACAGCACCAGTTACTGGAGCCAAGGGACCTAATACAGGTAAGGTAGGTAGTTCAAGAGGGTGGAGTCAACTCTGGCAAGTTATGATACAAAAGTGCTCAGTGCTTTTGCTGTTGGTGATGGCACAGGTACTGCCAACTGTGGAGGGATAACAGTGTTATCCACTAGGGTCTGTCGAGCTGTCAGTGCTGATGGCCAAGCAGGAGAAGCAATGGATGTTACAATTAAGAATTCAGGAAAAAAACATAGAACCAATAGTGAGAAATAAGTGGGTGGGGGTGGGGGGGTATACATACATAAAAAAAAAGATAATTTGAAATGTTTCCTTAATGTACATGTCATAGTCATTACATATTCCCAATACATTTTTATTATAATTTTTGTACATCCAGATATGAATGTGTGAGGCCATTTATTATTGTTATTCTACTGCTAAATTACAAGTGGCTGTGACATGTAATACCTATTGCAGAGGAATTACATATATTCTAAAATATTTGTAAAAGTACAATTGCTTTTATACAGCAATTTGCCTGATGGCATGTTATTGTCAGTTTGAGCATAGCTATTTGATATATGTACTGGAAAAAATCATATATATCAACTTACTGTTTAGTGGAACAGAACTCACAGATATCAGCCCTTACTTGCCCTTGACTAATTCACAGCTACATGAGCAGATCTTACAGCTATGTAAAGTTTACACCCTCAGGCTATGCATACTGTACTGTGTTATTCATCTGACGAAGCTTTGTAGCCAGATTTCTACAAATTCTATTACCTGTTGGTACAACTAATTTTATACTAACATTTCACTCAGTAATACCTGCATCAATACCTATCCTTTGTCTCTCTGAGGAGTTGTAATCTCTCCTGGTGTGTTTCCCTATTTCCTTCAATCTCTGCAGGGGCTACGTTTAAGGAACAACACTAATGAAAAAGCATTTGATACACTGCCATGGTTGTGTTTTGCATCTGTATATGATAATGTAACACTGAGGTGGTGAGTTGGCCCTATATTCCTCCTTCCAGTGTTATAATATTTCAAATCCCCATCATGGTGAAGACACTGTTTTCCAGTGTGCATGTGATACCACTGGCACAAGTGACAGCCTTGTTAAAAGTATTCCACACCTCAGCCTTGCACTGAGACCTGGTATACCCCTCCTGCAGTAGCCTCTGAACCTAGTTTTTCAAGAGGAGCTCTACAAATGGTTTGGACTACTTCTCACACTACATATAAGCTCTGAATGGAGTAAACCCTCACCCTCACCTGATGTATTTTTCCTTCAGAGATGTCAGGAAAAATGACAGGAAATGAATGTCCAAACCAGATCCCATGTGCTCCACTGGGATTACAATGGTCACAGCAAAGAATCAACATTGTATGAAGAATGGCAGAAAATTAGATTGCAGTTATTGTATTTGATGCGGCTTTACTGTCAATTGTAGATATCAAATATTGCACTGCTATTTGTCCACATGTGCTGATATGTATATGGATGCCACAGCAAGCAGATCTAATGCTAGTTAACACTAACATCACACATTTATTTCACATTTCTCCAGTTCTTGGCATGTACACAGGAATGGGTTATAAATTCATGATGTTAACAATTTTACACACAAGTATGCATTTCCCTGTCATTTCTACATCTGGTACTAAGTTTATTCTTTAACAAGATTACAGGCTGCGCTGACAGAGACTACAATTCGTGTAATGGATGACATAGTACACATTGGAATAGGACCCACAGAAGCAAAAGAGAACTATATGTATTAACTGTTAATGCCACTGAGGAACTAACATTGCATGCCTGTGAAAAGAGGGTTAGAAACGTGTGAATGACCGTGAATGACACTATGTTGCATACTCTACAGCATTATGAGGATCAGAGACAGTGCAACATATATCCTCATACTGTGCATATGACATCATGTGTATAATTTATTCATAACTTTTGGTCTATGTCTGTGATGTGAAAATGACTTACCTGAAAGCAGTACCCATTTCATGGTGGAACATATGTTAATGCGATTACAAGACTTATTGCATGTAAGGGAATTTGAAACCATGTATATTCCACTCATATGAAAAAAAAATAATAATGTTAGCTGGGTATGCCTCTGCAGCTGTGAGTGGAAATGCATACCAGGGTATAAATAACAATGTACTACAGCTGCAGACAAATGTAATGCAGGTAAAATGAGGACATCACTGGAATCAATCCCTGTACCTATTGCATCTTAAGGGAAGTCTGCACTTTGTTACTACTGTGAAAGAACATAGACATTTACATGGAAAAATTCTCTACGCATTCATTTTGTAATCTTCAAAATGCTAACTGACATGCACTGACACAATGCTCATTTGAATGAACAAAGCAATGGAACGACAACTCCCATTTCCTTATGGACATTGCTGATTACTAACATTGCTCTGTTCCAACTGTTATGCAAACAATGACAAAAAAAAATTTTAATATATATTTTTTTTATTATTCTAGTGAAAAGGCTATATGGGAATAGTAACAAACATATTACACTTAGATAAATATGAATCTCAGTACATTCCAAGAACGTTAAAACCAAATAAGCATTAGCCAGCTATGCAACACATATTATTTTTTGATGTATTTACCTACGTATACTTATGTGGCAGGTGCTTTTGCATTAAAATGTGAATTATATCCCATTGCATTTACACACTCAAATGTTTTCTTCAAATTATTCCTATTCTGGTAGAGCAATGACTTCTAGCTAGGGTCATGAGACAGTGCAGGTTCTGGTAGAGGCAGTTCTCATGGGTGGGGGTGCACACAACAAATCAGATCCTTTTCCATGTAAGATTCTGACCTATTCAGTATGTTAGAGGGGTCTATATTATGAAATCAAAAAGACCGGAGATCAAACGGCTTAAAAATTGAAAATGCCATACCTCACATTCGCTCTTGTGAGGGGATGCACCCCCCACACTCCCTTCTAATTATGGATTCACTTCATAATCTCGAAATACTGAAACATCAAATTTCAGTATCTCAAAACTATGAAACCGAATCCACAAAACACACAAAACTACAAAACCTTGAGCCCAAAACAGTAAAATTCAAAACACCGAACAAACCGCATACACTACACCATACATACACCACAACACCCTCAACACAACATAAACAAATAAAAACTACACACACATACACAACTCATACACACATAAGCAGGGGAGCAAGCCCCCCTGCATCCCCCTAGTTATATATACTAACTCTGAGTTCGCCCAAACAGGCAACAAAAGCAAACTCACACACGCACATTCTCCAGTCCCTCACACACATCAAACATATCATCACACTCAAACACATTCTAACCCCCACTCAAATCCCTTACAAAACACTCACTTACCTGACAAAACACCTAGATCCACACAAGGCACCGTGCACCATAAACATACAATCCTGGACAAAGGTTCATAGTTTCATAGGTAGGTACTAGGCTATCGGCCCTAGGGCCCATACAAGCCTAGCCAAAAATGTGCCCTGGCTTTTGCCACCCAAGAAAATTATTTTCCTGTGCCCCTGTCGAGCAGAGCCACAGAAGTGATCCCCAGGGTGAATTTCCCATTTTCCATCCAATCATCAAGATTTTTCTTGAAGAGTGCTAATGAGGAACTCTGTTTTACATAGATAGGTAGTCTGTTCCAGAGTATGGAAAGTCTCTGGGACAGGAATCTATCCCTCCAGCATATTCTGTTTATTGTGGTGACAAGGTTAAGGTCCCTAGAGCATGTCGCTCAGAGGGATTGGGATTTCTTTAAGTGGTGCATGTCCAACAGATCTGGGTTTGACATAGCTTTGTATGTTAGGCAGAGATCGTCCCTGAGTAGGCGATATGCGATGGAGTAAAGCTGTAGTTTTTTGATACGGTCTGCATAGGGCATCTGTTTGAGGCCAGTAATCCTCTTTGTGAGGTATTTCTGTGGTCTTTCCAGTTGTTCTAGATGTCTTGTGAGGTACATACCAAAAGGGGCATTGCACTCTATAATGGGTCTAATGAGTGATGAGTAGAGGGGAACAATGACCTCTTTTTAACTGGATGAGAATCCTTTTGTGATGAGATGAGCCATGTAGAAGGATTTCCTGACCACTGTGGCAATGTGATTATCAAAGGAGAGACTACTGTCCACCTGTGTCTCAAGGTCTCTTATCACATTTTTGGCATTAAGTAGACCACCAGCTATGTGGTAGTTCATGGGTACAGAGTTTTTACCAAAGGGGATGACAATACACTTTTTGGCATTGAGCTTCAGGCCATGGCTTTGACACCAGGTATCTGTCTCAGTGAGGCCATTTTGTAGTTCACATAGCATAAGACCATAACCATGAATTTGAGATATTCGAATTCGCGATTATGAACTTTCGCTATTTTAAACATTCGGGTTTATAGTCTCAAGATACTGAAATTCGACATTTCAGTATTTCGAGATTATAAACGGCTCCCCTAATTATATATACCAACTCAAAGATCGCACTACAGTGAGGAAAGGGCAAATTTTCTGATCTCCACTGTACCACAATCTCACAAAAAAATACATCAATGAATGGCATTTCTGATGTTAAAGCTGTTCAATCTTCAGCCTGTTCGATTTCGTGATAGGAACCCTGTTAGAGTGCAGTGTTGTCACACATCCTGAGGCTGTGTCCATGTAGAAACACACACAAACCCACTCTGGCCATCACACCTCACACACCCACACACACACACACACACACACACACACACACACACACACACACACACACACACACACACACACACATACACACACACACACACACACACACTTCACCAGAGCCTTCCACATATTAGCCACGCAGCCCAACCTGTACACAGTAGCTGTAGAGCACATGATATTTCTGTTGCACCTTGTTCTCACACACAGTTCTCTGTGAAAGACATTTACTTCCGTAACCCATCCCCCATGCAAATGATGATAATTAAGTCGTACCTTTTGCATAATCTGTAACTTGGACTGTCTAAGTCTGATGTACTGAGTGGCCAGGCAGTGCATGGGTAGGCAAAGTCTGGTTTGATTGTATGTATTTATTGCTACTATCTGTACCTGTTGAACTCTTGTGTGACTTATGTTGTCAGAGTATATGCTGTTCACTGCGCCTTAGCTAGTGCCATAGCATCATGTATCAGCCTTAGCCTGGCATGGTTATCACATACTGCTGGATCGTCTTCTAACTCCTTCTCATCTGTCTCAGATGCTACTCCCTGTGCTGTTGGAAACTATGGTGTCTACACTGGGAGACCCTGCTGTAACAGTTTTCTAAGTATTTATGTTATGTAACATGGTACACATGGTCATTATTTTGGCAGAGTTTTCATGGTCGTACTGTAGGGCACTACAAGATGTATCCAGACATTAGAACCATGACTTAAGAAGCTCAGACACATGCTCATAATGTTTATAGTTTTTGCCTGGACATGGTTGTAATTTTGCTCTGTAAGGTTGTGTGAGCTACTCACTGGTGTCATAAGCCAAAGTTCAAGGGGATATCCAGCATCACCCACTTTTTAGTGGAAAATAACACTTTGCATACCTTAGATAAAATTCACAGGTGTGTTATAGGAGTGAGTCATGAAAAGTGCCTAGGCAGCCTGCACACATAATGTAGATGGTGCTATTTGCATTAGATACCACCTGGCAGTTGACAGAGTGATACCTTTTGTAGTATACATACTTCCTTCCCAGGTCACTAGGTGGAGCCTTCATTTCAATGTGGGTGCAGTCTATGGTCCCAGTACCTCAGGAAAATATGCTATATCATGGATGTTTTTAATAGAACTAGCTCTTTCCTCTGGACTATGTGGAAACTTCATATGCTCTCTCACACACTGAAACATGGCATCAAAGAACTGCTGTATTCTGGAGGCAAAACATAGTCCGAAGATTCTTTGCCTACAAGGGTGATGTTATACACCATCATCAGCAGCAGCAGCAGCAGCAGCTATAAAAGCATGTTGCAGATATAAGCCTGGAGTGGCTGCAGCAACTCCTAACATATTTTAAGTACAGCTGTGATTGAATGCAGGCATATGGCCAAATTCATGCTAAAACACATGCACCATGGTTGTTGTGCTTTATTTACATGTCTCTGATTCATTCTGTCTTTTTTTGGTCTTCATTAGAATACAGCTTGGGTCCTTATATAATCATTACCATGTATCTCAGCAGTGCCTTGTTTTTATACTGGCTGTATTTTTTCATGATGCTTTTTGAATCATACATACCCTGCAAGCCACTGCTCATCATAGCAAAGAGCTTAGCTCAACATGTCAGGCATTCATGAATCCCAGTAAAGTTACAAACAAGATACGTAGTCAATGTTCTGCAGTAGATTATATTATTTCAATGTACTGAAAAATATAGTAGAACCAAACCACAACCAGTATCCAGAAAAAAGGAACTTTTAACGGTGAGCGCTTACGCGACAGATTTTGCCGCATCATCAGACAACACAACATCTCTTTACTTTAGTATTTAAAATATATTCCAACCAATAAAAACTCCTGTATAATTAATAGTCAATTAAAACCATTGACAAGGCAATTAAAATTTAAAAACATGGATACAAATTATCATCTTACTAAGTTCCTTGCCTTTAAAACTGGCTTTATGGAAGCCTTATCATTGAGCCCCTTCCCCATTGTAGCTCTTATCCTATATTATTTGCTTGACAGAAAGGAAACAGGCAACTCCTATTACTGGATTTGACTGCTGAGTGGCAAATAAGAGGGTGCAGTAAACAAAAAAGGAAGGAGTAATAGAAAGTAGAAGTGAGGCACGAGGTCAGAGAGGTTATGTGGGGTCTACTTCATTTGATCGAAAGACCATTTGACCTAAACCCATTTGATCGAAATTTCATTTGACTGAAAACCAGTATCAAGGCATATAACAGGGATTTGTCCCCCTCCCCAATGTCGTGCAACCCTGGAGTTGGTATATATAGTTGGGGGTGGGGGTGCAGCCCCCCACATTGGGGGCTGTGGGGGGCCCCACCTAGTTTCCTTTAACAGAAGAAAATAAAACAAAAAGTACATATTTTAAACAATGCACCCCCCACACCCCCCTAACTATATATACCAACTCCAGGGTTGCACGACATTGGGGAGTGTCAGTCTGGGATGACATGCTTGACAAGCCACGTTGCTTCACCAGAGACGGCTTGCACCTGTCACCCCTGGGCCTTCGAATACTGGCCAAGACTCTTGCCGCCCCAATACTGCCTTTTTTAGGCAAGGCTCAAAAGAGAAACCCACCTCCATAAATAACAATAATAAACAAAAACTGAGGGTAATGCTGCTCAATGCCAGATGTGTAAACCTCAAAATGCATGCACTCAAGGCTCTCTTTAGTATGGAAGAAATCACCATATGTGCAGTGACAGAAACCTGGTTCAAGGCTCCAGAGAGCACCCCAGCACTACCAGGCTATAACTTTTACTATACCGTTAGGTCCCAAAACCAGGACCGGAACACAAAAGAAGGGTGTGTGTCCATATTCATCAAGAACACCCACACCTCCAGGTTAGTAGCACAGCACGTGGAATCTGAGACCATCCAAGTGCAATTGACAGCTGGTAAATTGACTGTTCAGTTTATAGCTTGCTACAGATCTCCCACCTTGTCTCAGGACCCTCATGCAGTATTCCTGAAAACATTAGAAAGTATGAATATTCTACCCAACACCATGCTACTGGGTGACTTCAACTATCCAAACATTGACTGGGAAAACTATTCAAGCTCAAACGCCCTAGCCCAATGCTTCCTTGAGTTTATAAACTCAAACGCCCTTGAACAGCTGGTCACCATTCCCACAAGAGGTGACAACATACTGGACCTGATCATCACCAACATGGGGAACCTATGTTCCACACCTGAGGTAAACTTGTCATTGGTAAGATCAGATCACAAACTAATCACACTGGACATCCACATCCTGACCCCCCCCCCCCCCAGTCAAGAAAATCAAGATAAAAAACTTCTCTAAAGACAACTTCACACTCCTCAAGACCGAGGTGGGAAGTTTCAAAGCTCCCAATCAAATGGAAAATGATGACCCATCAGCAGAATCCTTTACAAGTGCATTCAATGAACACCTTCAAGAATGCATGGACCGAGCCATCCCAATTAAAACCAAGACCAGCTCCTCAAAAAAGAGGAAGCCAGTCTGGTGGACCCCAGCCATAAATACACTTTACAACAGAAGGAGGAAACTCCTGCAAAACAGAACAAAATCCCAAAATAAGAAGGCATCTCTGATTAACATAAGTAAAAAATTGCGATCCCTCATTAAATCATCCAAGGCCAACTTCGAAAGAAAAATAGCCAATGACTCTAAGGATAACCACAAGGCCTTCTTTGACTATGTCAAGAGTCTAGGGGCAAACTCTCAGATATGCTCCGAGCTAGTGCATAATGGACATAAATACACTGAACCAACCGACATTGCCAACATCCTGGCTGACAAGTTCAGTGCAAACTTCACCCCCCTCTCCACCAAAGGGGCTAGCACCCATCCCAGAAGAATGTGGCACTCCAGATATCTCAGACACACAAGTAAAGACAGCCCTTACAAAGGCCAAAAACACAGCATCAATGAACCAGATGCTATCCCAGGTTGTGTCTTACATGAGCTTCAAAATGAACTAACCCCCCATCTCAAATCACTATTCAAACTCAGCCTCTCTACAGGCTATGTACCCACAGAATGGTGTAAAGCAACAGTCGTACCACTCCACAAAGGTGGTTCCACAACTGACCCTGGGAACTATCACCCTATAAGCTTGACTAGCTTGGTCTGCAAAGCCATGGAACGCATTATCATGGAGCTCGTTAACAGGGGCATTGGGAACCTCCAGACACTGGACCCCACCCAGTTCGGCTTTGTTAAAGGCAGATCTTGCCTCCTAAACTTGGTTGACTTCTTAGAAAACAGTCACCAAGGCCATAGATGAAGGGAAGGTGGTCCACACAGCATATCTGGACCTCGCTAAGGTGTTTGACACCATCCCACACGCAGGAATCATAGACGAACTCACCAGCTTAAATATTAACCCCTATATCATGAGATGGGTTGCCAATTGGCTCTCAGACAGAACCCACAGGGTAAGAGTGGCAGACGCCATGTCTGACTCTAAACTAGTCACAAGTGGAGTCCCACAGGGCTCAGTCCTGGGACCCCTCCTGTTCGGTATATATTTCTCCGAAGTACAGGCAAAGGCGGAGGGACTGTGGCTAACCAAGTTCGCAGATGACTGTAAATTGGGTGCAATAACTGACTCTCCAGCTGACACAGACATCCTGCAAAAGGGTCTCACAGAGACAAACACCTGGTGTCAAAGTCATAGCCTCACGCTAAATGTGAAAAAAATGCATAGTAATCCCATTTGGGAAAAACAAAGTACCTACAAACTACCACATAGATGGGAATCCACTAAGTACAGAAGAAGTAATTAGGGACCTGGGTACCCAAGTAGATAGCATGCTCTCCTTTGATAACCACATAGCCAAAATGGTCAGGAAATCCTTCTATGTGGCACACCTGATCACAAAGGGTTTCTCATCCAGATCCAAGGAGGTGATTGTGCCCCTTTACGTCTCACTCATTAGGCCCATAATAGAATACAATGCCCCATTTGGGATGTACCTCACTAGACACCTGCAACAACTAGAAAGACCACAGAAGTACCTCACTAAGAGGATTAAGGGCCTTAAACAATTACCCTATGAAGCACAACTAAAAAAGCTCCAGCTCTTCTCAGTCACTTACCATCTGCTCAGAGGTGACCTATGCCTGACCTATAGGGCCATGTCAAACCCTGAACTAATGGACATGCTTCACCTAAAAAAAAAAAAATGAGATCCCTCAGAACCACTTGTTCTAGCGACTTGAACCTATGTACAACAATAAACAGGACATGCTGGAGGGATAGATTCCTATCCCAGTGACTCCCCTCACTCTGGAATAGAATCCCAATCCATATTTGACAGAGCTGCTCTCTGACCCTCTTCAAGAGAAATCTTGATGAGTGGATGGGTAATCATAAGTTCTACCTTGGGGTCACTTCAGGAGCCCTCTTGAAAGAGGCCCAGGTTACTAATCTAATGGGGAGGCGAAAGCCATCACTCTGTGGCTAGGCTTATAAATGCCCATGGGCAGATAGCCTAGTACTTACCTATGAACCTATGAAATCCCTGTTATTCACCTTGCAGTTTGGTTTTCAATCAAATTAAATTTTGATCAAATGGGTTTAGGTCAAATGGTCTTTCGATCAAATGAAGTAGACCCCTTATGTAATGTGTTTTTGATTAAAGTAACACAATAAAGTTCTTTGCAGTTGATAATACTAGAAATAAGATAGGGGTTTGAGAGAGAAGAGGACAGCAGAGTGATTAGATACTAGATATATTTTATTAAGTCTAAAAAAGCTGGGTTGTTGAAGGATCCAGTTGTGGAGAATGGATTTCTGTCAGGTGGATGAGAGCAATGACATAACCATCTTTTCAATGAAGTATATAATAAGGCTGTGTTTAAAGTAGGTAGGACTGGAGGTCTGTCCCAGTGGCAGTAGAAGATACTTTCAGAACATGGATTTATGATTGCAGTAAAGAGATTCTCTATGTAAGTTGCATGTTTTATGAGGGGAGCACAGGTTCATGGTTTTGAACTGGGGGTTCACATTTGGGAATTTACCACTGATGGATAGGGTGGGCATTTTTGGCATTGATAGAACATTTTTTAACTGAATTAACTCGCTATAAATGGATAGTTCTACCTAGTTAAGTTGTTTTATGCAATGAGTGCAATGATGAGCTTGTTTGGGTAGGTTAGCTTTGAACTTTGCTGTTTTGTTGTAGAGTTATTCCATCTTGTGCACTTTGGGAGAATTTATTGTTGGTGACTATTAATCCACCAGGATGATCCAGACAACACCTTAAACACCAAAACGTAAAAACGGCCACTCCGTCTAAGCTCCTGTATAAGGTTGCGAGTGATAAACGACTCGAATAAGGATGAAATAAAAGATTTTAATGACAGACTAAACATTTGTACTGCATACGCATAAAAAAATACAAGTAGTGGTAAGCGCTTTCATCTGCAAGATGCAGACTTCTTCAGACCAGGTGACTCAATTAATTCAATAACATTTAAATACTTTTTGGTGCCAAATTCCATGCATCAAATTTGAATATTTTTACAACCCTTTTTAGGCGCTAAACTTCCCTGCTTAAAAAATTAAAGTGCCAACGCATCAACTATTGGAACTGCATCTGTATATAAACTTTCTATAAATATACTTATAAATATCATTACACACATTAATTTACTATTAGCATACTTAAAACCTAATATTATAAAATATCATTCCCATAAATACATAACTATAAAAATACATATAATAACATTGAATAAAAAATGATGAGCAAACCCACACTTTATACACAAAGTTCATCCTTTAACATGCATATCCCTTGCATTTAACAATTTTTAATTTAGGTTGTCTTTCTAATACTACAAAACTTCATTCAAATGCCCTACCCTTCATCAAATCCTTATTGCAATAACAAAAACGGCTTTATAGAAATAAAATCATTGATGACCGGTTCTCTAGTGGCATTCGTTAAAATTTGCCATACACTCTCCCTTCTACTTAAAAGTGCTTTAAAATTCCCACCTCGGGGGGGAGATATGTACATTATCAATGATGGCAAATTTAAAACTATGCAACTCACCACATTTATTAATGAGTCTGTAAAGTGCATTTTTTGTGTCCTTAATTTTGATTCTATATAAATGATCATATACAAGTTTTCTCAATTGCCTTTCGGTTTTTCCTATATAAAAGGCAGTACATAAGGTGCACTTTGCCAGATAAATTATGTTTTTACTATTGCAATTTCCCCTTATAAATTTCACATAGGTTTTGTTCAAATCATCCAATCTACATCCTGCCTTCTCATTTACGTAGGAACACTGATTACAGGCCCCACATTTCCTAGTAGTTTTTCCTTCCCTGTCAACACATATGTACTTTGAAATTTTTTCTAAATGGCTTTTTATATTCCTACCCATTTTATAAACAAAGTCAGGTCTATCACCAAGTAGATTTTTAACTTCATCATCCACTAATAATGTGTTCCAGTGCCTGCTTATAATGTTTTTTATTTCATTCACATAAGGTGTTTAAGTCAGAACGCATGCTCTATTTAAACTTAATTTTTCATTCCTACCAGTTTTTTTCCCTCATATTATTCACATCACTGCCCAATATGGGTACGTATTTCTTCCCCCATTCTCTTATCACATATGCTGAAATATCTTCAAGCAATGACAAGGGATACCCTCTATTTAAAAACATAGTTGTAATGTTTTCCATTTCCCTTAACATAATCTCAAAGTTGGATGACATTCGGGCTACGTGAATACACTGACCCTTAAAGATGTTTTTTAACATATGTCTGGGGTGACAACTATTATACTCAAGGTATGTATTTGAATACGCATTTTTTTCTATATATTTCAGTTTGGAACCCAGCCTCAGCATGAATAATAAAAGTATTCAAATAAGCAATACCCTTAGTGTCAATTTTATAGGTAAATTTCAAAAAATCACTAGATTGATTAATATAATCAATGAAATCCTGAATACTTTCAACTGGTCCATTCCATAAAAAAATATCATCTAAAAACCTAGTGTAGTACGTAATGTAATTATAGTACTCACTACTGAATACATACTAGTTTTCCCATTCTAACATGACCATGTTTGCAAAAATGGGGGCACATGAGACCCCCATGGCTACTCCTTTTGTTTGTTTATAATATTCCCCCTCATAATAAATAAAATTATTGTCCAACACTAAGCCCATCATATCCATAATTAAATTGACCCGATCCCGACTCATATCAGAATATTTCCTCAGACTAGTACAAAAATCTTCCAGTCCCTGTAACTTAGGAATACAGGAGAACAGGTCAATTGCATCAATGGTAATAAACGTTAAATTACTATTCCATTTTTCTGGGGAAAGGTGGGCCAAAAACATCCATGAATCTTTTATAAGATGAGGTATCTTACTGTAAATTGGCTTCACCCATCTGTCAATCACTACCCCAATATTAAAAGTTTTTGATCTACTCCCAGATATGATTGGACAAAACTGTTTTTTTTTTAATATCCTTGTGTACTTTCGGAATGCCAGAAATCGTGGCCAATATTGGGTGTTCTACCTTTAAAAATTATATATTTCATCTGAAATCCTATTATCTATAACGTATTCTTCTAAAGCCAAATCAATTTTCCGATAACTCACATTAATTTCATTAATTGATATTATTTCATAATTGCCAGATTCCATCAAGATAGTTTGTATCTCATTAATATAGTCTATGGTGTTATATAACGCAATTCCCCCTACCTTATCCATAGTTTCATATTTTCTTAGTTTAGTACTAGGCTATCTGCCCTGAGGTATTTGTAAGCCTAGCCATAGTGATGTGGCTTTTGCCACCCCATGAAATGGTACAAAAATGTACAGAATAAATTTAGAATACTGTGCCTCTGTCTAGTAATGACACAATGAAGGTCCCCTTATATAATAGAATTAGTTTACTGTGCCCCTATCTAGCAGTGACACAGATGTGACCCCTGGGATAAACTTACGATCTCCCATCCACTCATCAAGATTTCTCTTGAAGAGAGTCAGTGAGGGGCTCTGCCTAATATGAACTGGGATCTTGTTCCAAAGCATGGGAAGCCTCTGGGTTATGAATCTATCCCTCCAGCATGTCCTATTTGGCACTATGCCGAGGTTTAAGTCTTTAGCTCTCGTGGTCCTGATAGATTTGGATTTTTTGAGATGGAGCATGTCCATCAGATCCTGATTGGACATGGCCTTGTACGTCAGGCAGAGATCACCTCTGAGCAGGCGGTATTCTACTGAATAGAGCTGAAGTTTCTTTAGTCTGGCAGAATAAGACATATGTTGGAGACCCTTGATCCTCTTGGTGAGGTACTTTTGTGGTCTCTCCAGCTGTTGCAAATGCTGGGTGAGGTACATACCAAATGGGGCATTGTACTCAATCATGGGTCTGATGAGGGAGGAGTATAGGGGTGCAATGACATCCTTGGATCTGGATGTGAATCCCTTCATGATGAGGTGTGCAAGGTAGAATGTTTTTCTAACCACTTTGGCAACGTGGGTGTCAAATGAGAGGTCACTGTCAACTTGGGTCCCTAGGTCTCTGATTACTTTTTCCATACTCAGTGGGTTGCTGTCTATGTGATAATTTGTGGGTACTTTGTTTTTCCAAAAGGGGATGATTATACATTTTTTGGCATTTAGTTTAAGGCCGTGACTCTGGCACCAGTTGTTCGTTTCTGTGAGGCCTTTTTGTAGGATGTATGTGTCCGCTGGTGTATCGACTATGGCGCCTAGTTTGCAGTCATCTGCGAACTTTGTCAGCCACAGCCCTCCCATGTTTGCTTTAACACCTGAGAAATAAATGCTGAACAAGAGGGATCCCAGGACAGATCCCTGTGGGACACCACTTGTAACTGGCTTTGAGTCTGACATTGCTCCAGCGATTTTAACTTTATGGGTTCTGTCCTTTAGCTAGTTTGCAACCCATCTAGTGACATAAGTGTTTACATTTAAGCTGTTGAGCTTATCTATGATGCCTGAGTGGGGTATTGTGTCGAAGGCCTTAGCCAAGTCCAGGTAGGCTGTATGGACTGCTTTGCCCTCATCAATGGCTCTAGTGACTGTTTCAAAAAAGTCAACCAGGTTCAAAAGGCAGGCTCTGCCCTTTACAAAGCCAAACTGGGTGGGGTCAAGTGTCTGTAGGTCCCCTATGTCTCTGTTTATGAGTTCCATAATGATTCTTTCCATAGCTTTGCAGACCAGGCTGGTTAAGCTTATGGGGCGGTAGTTCCCAGGGTCTGTAGAGGTACCCCCTTTGTGGAGTGGGACCACTGTTGCTGTACGCCAGTGTTCAGGTACATATCCTGTAGTAAGGCTAAGGTTAAATAGTATTTTTATGTGCAGGTTTAGCTCCTCTTGGAGTCCACGTAGCACGCAACCCGGGATACCGTCAGGTCCCATTGATGCTGTGTTTTTAGCTTTGTTGAGGGCGGTTCTCACTTAGACATCTGAGATGACAGGGAGATTACATTCAGCTGGGATAAGTATTTCTTCTTTTGGGGGTGAGGGAGGGGAGAAATTTGCACTGAACCTGTCAGCCAGAATGTTGGCAATATCTGTGGGTTCAGTGTATTTTTTGTTGTTGTGAACTAACTCTGAGCATATCTGAGGGTTTCCGCCCAGGTTTCTAACATAGCTGAAGAAGGCTTTGTGGTTATCTTTAGTGTCCTTAGCGATTTTTCTCTCAAAGTTGGCCTAGGATGTTTTTATGAGAGAATGTAGTTTTCTGCTAATGTTGATCAGAGATGTCTTCCCTTTATGGGATTTTGCTCTGACATGCAGTAGCTTCCTTCTTTTGTTATACAATTTGTTAATGGCTGATGTCCACCAGACAGGATGCTTGCCTTTGGTGGAGAGGGACTTGGATTTATTTGGGATTGCATGATCCATGCATTCTTGGAGATGTCCATAGAAAGCATTTGTGAAGGATTCGGCATTGCGGGATGTGGTATCCACTGGCCCAGTGGGCTTAAAGGATACCATCTCAGTCTTAAGAAGAGTGAAGTCTGCTTTTGAGAAGTTTTTCACTGTGGTCTTTTGTGCTGGGGGTGGAGGTGGGATATGTATATCCAGGGTGATTAGTTTGTAGTCAGATCTCACTAGTGAGGGGTATACCTCCGGTGTGGAGCATTTTGTCCCCATGTTTGTGATGATCAGGTCTAGTATATTATCTCCCCTAGTGGGAGAGGTGACTAGTTGTTCCAGTGCATTTGAATTTATGGATTCCAGGAACCTTTGGGCTAGGGTGTTAGGGCTAGAATAATGTACCCAATCTATGTTTGGGTAGTTGAAGTCTCCCAGTATGATGGAATTTTGTGATACATTCATATCCTCTCATGTCTTTAGGAAGGCTGAGTGGGGTTCCTGAGATTGGGAGGGTGGTCTGTAACATGCTACCAGTTGTATAGCAGTTTTGCCTATGGTTAGTTGCACCTGTATGGTCTCTGATGCTTCATGTGTTGCTACTAACCTGGAGGTGTGGGTGGCCTTGATGAATATGGACACTCCCCCTCCCTTTGTGGTTCAGCCCGGGTTTTGGGGCCGAAAAGCATGATACGAGGTATAGCCTGATAGCGCTGGGGTGCTCTCAGGAGCCTTGAACCAGGTTTCAGTTACTGCACACACGTCGATGTTCTCCATGCTGAGGAGTGCATCGAGTGCCTGCATCTTGAGATTTAGACTTCTGGCATTGAGCAGCATTACCCTTAGTTTTTTTCCATTTTTGTTTTCTAAGGAGGTGGGTTTGTCTTTTGATCCTTGCCTAAAAAAGGCACTATGGGGGTGGCAAGAGCCTTAGCCAATAGCCGGAAGCCCAGTGGTGACAGGTGTAAGCCATCCCTTGCGAAGCAGCGTGGCTTGTCCAACATGTCATCCCAGGCAGACAGATATTGGATCCCCTTAGAATGACACCAGTACTTAAGCCAATTGTTAAAGCTGATCATCTTGTCTTTGTATTGTGGCATCATTCTTGGTGAGGGCAAGATGCTGCTCAGGGTCAGGGTCATACCAGCCTGGGCTACATAATCAGAGAGCTCCTCTATGTCTCTTTTCATGTTGTCCAGGGAGGTACATCTCAGGTCATTTATGCCAGCATGGACAATGACGGAGTCATATTTGTACTTGCTTTGGAGTGACCTGAGTGTGTGTGTTATGTGGCAGATCCTAGCTCCCGATAGGCAGCTCACAGTCACCCTCTCCTTGTTCAGCCTGGTAAGCGGGAGATCAGTGTGTCTGACTATAGAGTCACCTATTACTAGTGTATCAGGCATGGTGTTTGGCCTTAAGGGCTGTGATTGGTTGGCACACTGATTTATTGAAGTATGTGTTGCATGTGTTTTGTTTTGAGGTGGTGGATTTTTGGATGTCTGCTTTGGGAGCCTCTGTTGTTTTGGTAAGTTTTTTATTAGAGCCTCCAAGTATGTATTTGTGTTATTATGTGTTTGGTTTGCAGTTGTGGTAGGTCTATGTGGGACTGGGTTTTTTGTGTGTGTGGTTACCATCTCCTCCTGTCTGGTCATGCCAGCCCTGAGTTGAGAGAGTTCAGCCTCCAGTTTGGCTATATAGTTGCATCTCTCACATGTATTTGTGTTTGTTGGGAGGAGAATAGGGTTGTCTGTGTACATGAGACAGTTGTAGCATTGTCTCAAGATACCCAGATTAACCAGCTGAACTGGAGAGGATGCCAGTAATCTACCACCACTCGACATGCTAGAACAGTACAAGGGAGTACTGTGCCTTTAAGGGAAGTGGATATTCACAGGGGTGGTAGGTGGATGTAGTGCTTTACTTAGCACGAGAGTGCTTACTTAGTAGAGAAGTTTTGAGAACAAGTGCTAGGCTTATAGTATAGCGAGTAGTCTGATTATACTAAGAGTAGAGCTTCCTTAAGGGAAAATTTGAAGAGCAGACTTGGCGGAGCCAGAAGAAGTTTAACCTTGTTTAACCAGTGCTGCGCTATGCGCACAAACGTGCAAAGCTGTGCAAATGCGGATTTTAAACAGGGAACTACAAAAAAGCTAGAAATGGTCCAAAACAACCAATTACTACAGCTCTTGTGCTGAGGTCACTTCCTACAGGACAGGTAGGCTGCTCAAGGCTCCCCACTCCCACTGGTGAGCAAAGAAACTTCCTTCTATCCAAGTAAGGTAATGGACAACACAGGAACTACACCACAGCCCAGAATACAGCAATGCCTGTAAACTGGTCTAAACTAGTCGAAGAGAGGCAGGAAAACAAGGATTATTTTTTTGTTTTTTTGTTTTTTTGATAGAAACACACAGAAAATGCAGAAACAGTGATAAATCAGTTACACAGGCTAGCACGCTTTAGTGGGCAGCCTCAACAGTTAAATTAAACAAACAAACAAACAAATGTTCGATCAAATTCGACTAAAAAGTAACTTTAAGTGCAGATTTTAAAATAATGCAGCAAACAGCTAAAAAACAGTTTAAACTTGTTCAGGTTAAGCTACAGAAGCTATTCCAAGTAAAAAAAACAGCAAATATACTTAAATCCAGAAAGTAGTTGCTTTTCTGAGTTCTCTGTAGCTAGGACCACTCTGCAGGACCACGAGGAGCTTGTCTGAGCAGTATAACCAGAAAAAAGCGCCCAGAGGCGGATTTTAAACAGGGAACTACAAAAGAGCTAGAAATGGTCCAAAACAACCAATTACTACAGGTCTTGTGCTGAGGTCACTTCCTACAGGGACAGGTAGGCTGCTCAAGGCTCCCCACTCCCACTGGTGAGCAAAGAAACTTCCTTCTATCCAAATAAGGTAATGGACAACACAGGAACTACACCACAGCCCAGAATACAGCAATGCCTGTAAACGGGTCTTAACTAGTCGAGGAGAGGCGGGAAAACAAGGATTATGTTTTTATTTTTTGATTTTTTGATAGAAACAGACAGAAAATACAGAAACAGTGATAAATCAGAAGCTATTCCAAGTAAAAAAACAGCAAAGATACTTAAATCCAGAAAGTAGTCACTTTTCTGAGTTCTCTGTAGCTAGGACCACTCTGCAGGACCACGAGGAGCTTGTCGGAGCAGTATAGCTTCATCACCCGGATATCTCGATTCATAATTAGTTCATCTAAACATTTCCTCTCATCAATGGTTAAATTGCCCACATTTATATGTTTATTAACCATTTTATTATATCTGTATATATCCTGACAGGTTATATCTTCAAAACTCGCCACTTTCTTATGCCCTATGGGAATAAATGTGTTTTTCTTCCTTGGGAATTTGTGTTCTATATTTAATTTACATTCAGTTTTATTATTAAACATCAAGGCTAAATTGATTTTCCAACAAAATAATTTGATGTCAGTAATAATATCTACTACATTAAATTTGACAGTAGGAATAAATTTCATACCTTTTTAAAAAGTGTAAAATGTTCTTCTTTGATACTTATATTAGTATAATTATAGACCTTTAAGTCATTAAATTCATTAACAATATTCATCGTTTCATCCCCATCCAGCTGCATCCTTTCTTGTTCATCATTATAAATAAAAGTTTGTATACTGGGTTGCCCTTGTCCAACAATTATTGATCCCTTACAGTTGACTACCATCTGTCCTGCCGGTTCCTCTGGGGAACTCTCCCCTTCGGTGATGGTGGAAAATACCGACCCCCCTTGAAAATTCAACCTTCTTTCCCTCTAGGTCTCCCCATTAATGTGGCAATATTCCCTCTGATTCTCATCCCTATCCTGTTTCCATATATAAGCTCTGTTTTGACTATGCTGTTCCATATCTCGCTGTATTTTCTTACCCTTTCTGTCAAATATTTTTTCGGCCCTACTTTCAGCCAATTTGTATTGTTTTGTATACAAGTCTTTCCATTGAGGGAACAGTAAATCATTCATTATATCACCATTTAATCTTTCTATTTCATTAACAACTTGAATCAATTTCTCATCATTCTTTTTAATTAATAGGTTCATATAGCTGGTCACAAAACTGTTAAATAAAGCATTAAAGCAAGAAAGATTAAATGGTGATATAATGTGGCCAATTTTTGTGACCATATTTAAAATTACATCTTGATATTTATGACTTTGAGAAATAGCAGCAGATGAGATTAATTAGGATCAATATATTGTCTATATTTGCCAGTGCTTCACTCAGTACAATAAACAGAGAAAAGGGCAAAGTGATGTAATAACTGCAAGCTATCTAGTAAGTATATTCATTGTAATACACTACATATTTGAGGGGGAGTTGGTAGGCTATGAGGAGTAGAATATTATTTTATGAGAGATGTAACATGCATATGTCTCTTTGAAATGGATTTTGTAAGCTTTTTTTCCTTTTTGCGGTTAAAACTCAGGGTGGCATAGAATGATTTTGCAGGGCACTTGAGGCATCCTTTAGTATGTGACTAAATGTTCTGTATGAATTTTGGTATATTAAGTAACATGACAACAACGCATGTATTTTAGCAGACAAAATTTCTATGCAGCCAGATCTGCTCACCCAAGAGGAAGGAAGTGGAATGAACAGAACATTTTGTTTACTTGCAAGACACAACCAAGATGTTATGATTTCACATTTATCGTAAAAAGATAAGAACTTTGGAGACTCCTTTTTTACTACGAGTTAACAAGATTAATTATCTGAGCATAATTATGAAGTTTTTCTTAGACACTAATTCTAAGTGATATCCTCACAATATCCAACAGACAAATACATGATCATTAAATAGACTACCTACAATATATAGACTTGTAGAATTGACACCCAGTGGGAACATATCTGATCAAAATAGTAAAAGCACACCACTATTAGACATTCCCACTACTAAACTTAGCAATAAATTGAACTATTAGAAAACCTTGGCCAACTCTCTAAATGATCATTGCTCTGCCAATCTCAGTGGTCATTCAAATCCTAGAAACTGCCATTAAAGCAAATATCAAGTTTTAGCTTTTCTGAACATTTCAAAAATGTTTTACATAATGATCATATAAAAATTGGCCATATTGACTTTTTACATCACATCCAGCCCGGCCTATAGTGATCATATAAACATTGATGGGATGGACTTCTACAACACATCCATCCCTGATTATATAGAGATCATATAAACATTGACTGGGTGGACTTCTACAATTCATCCAGCTCTGCCTATAGTGATCATATAAACATTGAACAGACTGACTTCTACAACACATCTAGCCCTGCCTATAGTGATCATATAAACACTGACTGGATGGACTTCTACAACACATCCAGCCCTGCCTATAGTGATCATATAAATATTGACCAGATGGACTTCTACAGTACATCCAGCCTTGCCTATAGAGATCATATAAACAATGACTAGATGGACTTCGACAACACATCCATCCTTCCATATAGTGATCATATAAACAGTGACAAGACTGACTTCTACAACATATCAAGTCCTGCCTATAGTAATCATATAAACACTGACCAGATGGACTTCTACAACAAATTCATCCCTGCCTATAGTGATCATATAAACATTGACAGGATGAACTTCGACAACACATCCAGCCCTGCCTATAGTCATCATATAAACATTGACCAGACTGACTTCTACAACACATCCAGCCCTGCTCATAGTGATGATATAAACATTAACCAAATTGACTTCAACACATCCAGCCATGCCTATAGTGATCATATAAACATTGACCGGATGGACTTCTACAACACATACAGCCCTACCTATAGTGATCATATAAACATTGACCAGATGGACTTCTAAAACACATCCACCCTGCATATAGTGATGATATAAACATTAACCAGATTGACTTCAACACATCCAGCCCTGCCTATAGTGATCATATAAACATTGACCGGATAGACTTCGACAACACATCCAGTCCTACCTATAGGGATCATATAAACATTGACCAGACCAACTTCTACAACACATCTAGCCCTGCCTGTAGTGATCATATAAACATTGATCGGATGGACTTCTACAACACATCCAGCCCTGCATATAGTGATCATATAACCATTGACCGGATGGACTTCTGCAGTACATCCAGCTTTGCCTATGGTGATCATATAAACACAGACCAGATGGGCTTCGACAACACATCCAGCCCTGTGTATAGTGATCATATAAACATTGACCGGATGGTCTTCGACAACACTTCCATCCCTGCCTATAGTGATCATATAAACATAGACTGGATGTTCTTCTACAACACATTCAGCCCTGCCTATAGTGATCATATAAACTTTGACCAGATTGACTGCTACAACACATCCAGCTCTGCCTATATTGATCATATAAACACGGACCAGATGGACTTCAACAACACATCCAGCCATGCTTATAGTGATCATATAAACATTTACCGGATTGATTTCTACAACACATCAAGCCCTGCCTATAGCGAGCATGTAAAGATTGACCAGAATGACATCTACAACACATCTAGTCCTGCCTATAGAGATCATATAAAGATTGACTGGATTGACTTCTACAACACACCCAGCACTGCCTATGGGGATCATAGAAAGATTGACCAGGCTGAATCCTACAACACATCCAGCCCTGACTGCAGTGATCATAGAAAGATTGATTGAATGAACTTCTACATCACATCCAGCCCAGCCAAAAGTGACCATATAAACATTGACCAGATGGACTTCTACAACACATCCAGCCCTGCCTATAGTGATCATATAAGCACTGACAAGATTGACTTCTACAACACATCCAGCCCTGCCTATAGTGATCATATAAACATTGACCGGATAGACTTCTACAACACATCCAGTCCTGTCTATGGTGATCATATAAACATTGACCAGATGGACTTCGACAGCACATCCAGTCCTGCCTATAGTGATCATATAAACATTGACTGCATTGACTTTGATAACACATCCAACCCTGCCTAGAGTGATCATATAAAGAATGACCAGAGTGACTTCTACAACACATCCAGTCCTGCATATAGTGATGATATAAACATTAACCAGATTGACTTCAACACATTTGGCCCTTCCTATATTAATCATATAAACATTGACTGGATGAACCTCGACAACACATCCAGCCCTGCCTATAGTGATCATATAAACATTGACTGGATGGACTTCTACAACACATCCAGCCCTGCATATAGTTATCATATAAACACTGACCAGATGGACTTTGACAACACATCCAGCCCTGCCTATAGTGAACATATAAACATTTACCAGATTGACTTCTACAACACATCCAATCCTGTCTATAGTGATCATATAAACATTGACAGGATGGACTTCTACAACACATCCAGCCCTGCATATAGTGATGATATAAACATTAACCAGATTGACTTCAACACATCCAGCCTTGCCTATAGTGATCATATAAACAGTGACCGGATGTTCTACTACAACACATTCAGCCCTGCCTATAGTGATCATATAAACATTGACTGGATGGACATCTACAACACACCCAGCCCTGCCTATAGTGATCATATAAACTTTGACCATATTGACTTCTACAACACATCCAGCCCCGCCTGTATTGATCATATAAACACTGAACAGATGGACTTCAACAACACATCCAGCCATGCTTATAGTGATCATATAAACATTTACCGGATTGACTACTACAACACATCCAGCCCTGCCTATAGTGAGCATGTAAACATTGACCAGAATGACATCTACAACACATCCAGTCCTGCCTATAGTGATCATATAAATGTCAACTGGATTGACTTCTACAACACACCCAGCATTGCCTATAGTGATCATATAAAGATTGCCTGGATTGACTTCTACAAAAAATCCAGCCCTGCCTAAAGTGATCATAGAAAGATTGAGGGGGCTGAATTCTACAACACATCCAGCCTTGCCTATAGTGATCATAGAAGGATTGACTGAATGGACTTCTACAACACATCAAGCCCTACCAAAAGTGACCATATAAACATTGACCAGATGGACTTCTACAACACACCCAGCTCTGCCTATAGTGATCATATAAACACTGACCAGATTGACTTCTACAACACATACAGCCCTGCCTATAGTGATCATATAAACATTGACCGGATGGACTTCTACAACACATCCAGTCCTGCCTATGGTAATCATATAAGCATTGACCAGATGCACTTTGAAAACACATCCAGTCCTGCCTATAGTGATCATATAAATATAAACTGGATTGACTTCTACAACACACCCAGCACTGCCTATAGTGATCATATAAAGATTGATCAAATTGACTTCTACAACTCATCCAGCCCTGCATATAGTGATGATATAAACATTAACCAGATTGACTTCAACACATCCAGCCCTGCCTATAGTGATCATATAAACATTGACCAGATGGACTTCAACAACACATCCAACCCTGCCTATACTGATCATATAAACAAACATTGACTGTACTGACTTTGATAACGCATCCAGCCCTGCCTATAGTGATCATATAACGATTGACCAGATTGACTTCTTCAACACATCCAGCCCTGCCTATAGTGATCATATAAATACTGACAAAATTGACTTCTACAACACATCCAGCCCTGCCTTTAGTGATCATATAAACACTGACAAGATTGACTTCTACAACACATCCAGCCCTGCCTATAGTGATCATATAAACATTGACCGGTTGGACTTCTACAACACATCCAGTCCTGCCTATGGTGATCATATAAACAGTGACCAGATGGACTTCGACAACATATCCAACTCTGCCTATAGTGATCATATAAACATTGATTGCATTGATTTTGATAACACATACAGCCCTGCCTATAGTGATCATATAAAGACTGATCAGATTGACTTCTTCAACACATCCAGCCCTGCCTATAGTGATCATATAAAGAATGACCAGATTGACTTCTACAACACATCCAGCCCTGCCTTTAATAATCATATAAACATTGACCGGATTGACTTCTACAACATATCCAGCCCTGCATATCGTTATGATATAAACATTAACCAGATTGACTTCAACACATCCAGCCCTGCCTATAGTGATCATATAAACATTGACCGGATGAACTTCGACAACACATCCAGCTCTGTCTATAGTGATCATATAAACATTCACCGCATGGACTTCTACAACACATCCAGCCCTGCATATAGTGATGATATAAACATTAACCAGATTGACTTCAACACATCCAGCCCTGCCTATAGTGATCATATAAACATTGACTGGATGGACTTCTACAACACATTCAGCCCTGCCTATTGTGATCATGTAGACATTGACCTGATGGACTTCTACAACACATCTAGCCCTGCCTATAGTGATCATATAAGCATTGACCGTATTGACATCTACAACACATCCAGCCCTGCCTATAGTGATCATATAAACATTGACCAGATTGACATGTACAGAACATCCATGCCAGCCTATAGTGATCATATAAACATTGACTGAATGGACTTCTACAACACATCCAGCCCTGCCTATAGTGATCATATAAGCACTGACCAGATTGACTTCTACAACACATCCAGCCCTGCCTATAGTGATCATATAAACATTGACCGGATGGACTTCTACAACACATCCAGTCCTGTCTATGGTGATCATATAAACATTGACCAGATGGACTTCGACAACACATCCAACCCTGCCTATAGTGATCATATAAACATTGACTGCATTGACTTTGATAACACATCCAACCCTGCCTATAGTGATCATATAAAGAATGACCAGATTGACTTCTACAACACATCCAGCCCTGCATATAGTGATGATATAAACATTAACCAGATTGACTTCAACACATTTGGCCCTTCCTATATTAATCATATAAACATTGACTGGATGAACCTCGACAACACATCCAGCCCTGCCTATAGTAATCATATAAACATTGACTGGATGGACTTCTACAACACATCCAGCCCTGCATATAGTTATCATATAAACACTGACCAGATGGACTTTGACAACACATCCAGCCCTGCCTATAGTGAACGTATAAACATTTACCAGATTGACTTCTACAACACATCCAGTCCTGTCTATAGTGATCATATAAACACTGACAGGATGGACTTCTACAACACATCCAGCCCTGCATATAGTGATGATATAAACATTAACCAGATTGACTTCAACACATCCAGCCCTGCCTATAGTGATCATATAAACAGTGACCGGATGTTCTTCTACAACACATTCAGCCCTGCCAATATTGATCATATAAACATTGACTGGATGGACATCTACAACACACCCAGCCCTGCCTATAGTGATCATATAAACTTTGACCATATTGACTTCTACAACACATCCAGCCCGCCTGTATTGATCATATAAACACTGAACAGATGGACTTCGACAACACATCCAGCCATGCTTATAGTGATCATATAAACATTTACCGGATTGACTACTACAACACATCCAGCCCTGCCTATAGTGAGCATGTAAACATTGACGAGAATGACATCTACAACACATCCAGTCCTGCCTATAGTGATCATATAAATATCAACTGGATTGACGTCTACAACACACCCAGCACTGCCTATAGTGATCATATAAAGATTGCCTGGATTGACTTCTACAACAAATCCAGCCCTGCCTATAGTGATCATAGAAAGATTGAGGGGGCTGAATTCTACAACACATCCAGCCTTGCCTATAGTGATCATAGAAGGATTGACTGAATGGACGTCTACAACACATCAAGCCCTGCCAAAAGTTACCATATAAACATTGACCAGATGGACTTCTACAACACACCCAGCCCTCCCTATAGTGATCATATAAACACTGACCAGATGGACTTCTACAACACATCCAGCCCTGCCTATAGTGATCATATAAACATTGACCAGATGGACTTCTACAACACATCCAGTCCTTGCCTATGGTAATCATATAAGCATTGACCAGATGCACTTTGAAAACACATCCAGTCCTGCCTATAGTGATCATATAAATATCAACTGGATTGACTTCTACAACACACCCAGCACTGCCTATAGTGATCATATAAAGATTGACCAAATTGACTTCTACAACTCATCCAGCCCTGCATATACTGATGATATCAACATTAACCAGATTGACTTCAACACATCCAGCCCTGCCTATAGTGATCATATAAACATTGACCAGATGGACTTCAACAACACATCCAACCCTGCCTATACTGATCATATAAACAAACATTGACTGTACTGACTTTGATAACACATCCAGCCCTGCCTATAGTGATCATATAACGATTGACCAGATTGACTTCTTCAACATATCCAGCCCTGCCTATAGTGACCATATAAAGACTGACAAAATTGACTTCTACAACACATCCAGCCCTGCCTTTAGTGATCATATAAACACTGACCAGATTGACTTCTACAACACATCCAGCCCTGCCTATAGTGATCATATAAACATTGACTGGATGGACTTCGACAACACATCCAACTCTGCCTATAGTGATCATATAAATATTGACTGCATTGACTTTGATAACACATACAGCCCTGCCTATAGGGATCATATAAACATTGACCAGACCAACTTCTACAACACATCTAGCCCTGCCTGTAGTGATCATATAAACATTGATCGGATGGACTTCTACAAAACATCCAGCCCTGCATATAGTGATCATATAACCATTGACCGGATGGACTTCTGCAGTACATCCAGCTTTGCCTATGGTGATCATATAAACACAGACCAGATGGGCTTCGACAACACATCCAGCCCTGTGTATAGTGATCATATAAACATTGACCGGATGGTCTTCGACAACACTTCCATCCCTGCCTATAGTGATCATATAAACATTGACTGGATGTTCTTCTACAACACATTCAGCCCTGCCTATAGTGATCATATAAACTTTGACCAGATTGACTCCTACAACACATCCAGCTCTGCCTATATTGATCATATAAACACAGACCAGATGGACTTCAACAACACATCCAGCCATGCTTATAGTGATCATATAAACATTTACCGGATTGATTTCTACAACACATCAAGCCCTGCCTATAGCGAGCATGTAAAGATTGACCAGAATGACATCTACAACACATCTAGTCCTGCCTATAGAGATCATATAAAGATTGACTGGATTGACTTCTACAACACACCCAGCACTGCCTATGGGGATCATAGAAAGATTGACCAGGCTGAATCCTACAACACATCCAGCCCTGACTGCAGTGATCATAGAAAGATTGATTGAATGAACTTCTACATCACATCCAGCCCAGCCAAAAGTGACCATATAAACATTGACCAGATGGACTTCTACAACACATCCAGCCCTGCCTATAGTGATCATATAAGCACTGACAAAATTGACTTCTACAACACATCCAGCCCTGCCTATAGTGATCATATAAACATTGACCGGATAGACTTCTACAACACATCCAGTCCTGTCTATGGTGATCATATAAACATTGACCAGATGGACTTCGACAGCACATCCAGTCCTGCCTATAGTGATCATATAAACATTGACTGCATTGACTTTGATAACACATCCAACCCTGCCTAGAGTGATCATATAAAGAATGACCAGAGTGACTTCTACAACACATCCAGCCCTGCATATAGTGATGATATAAACATTAACCAGATTGACTTCAACACATTTGGCCCTTCCTATATTAATCATATAAACATTGACTGGATGAACCTCGACAACACATCCAGCCCTGCCTATAGTGATCATATAAACATTGACTGGATGGACTTCTACAACACATCCAGCCCTGCATATAGTTATCATATAAACACTGACCAGATGGACTTTGACAACACATCCAGCCCTGCCTATAGTGAACATATAAACATTTACCAGATTGACTTCTACAACACATCCAGCCCTGCCTATAGTGATCATATAAACAGTGACCGGATGTTCTTCTACAACACATTCAGCCCTGCCTATAGTGATCATATAAACATTGACTGGATGGACATCTACAACACACCCAGCCCTGCCTATAGTGATCATATAAACTTTGACCATATTGACTTCTACAACACATCCAGCCCCGCCTGTATTGATCATATAAACACTGAACAGATGGACTTCAACAACACATCCAGCCATGCTTATAGTGATCATATAAACATTTACCGGATTGACTACTACAACACATCCAGCCCTGCCTATAGTGAGCATGTAAACATTGACCAGAATGACATCTACAACACATCCAGTCCTGCCTATAGTGATCATATAAATATCAACTGGATTGACTTCTACAACACACCCAGCATTGCCTATAGTGATCATATAAAGATTGCCTGGATTGACTTCTACAAAAAATCCAGCCCTGCCTAAAGTGATCATAGAAAGATTGAGGGGGCTGAATTCTACAACACATCCAGCCTTGCCTATAGTGATCATAGAAGGATTGACTGAATGGACTTCTACAACACATCAAGCCCTGCCAAAAGTGACCATATAAACATTGACCAGATGGACTTCTACAACACACCCAGCCCTGCCTATAGTGATCATATAAACACTGACCAGATTGACTTCTACAACACATACAGCCCTGCCTATAGTGATCATATAAACATTGACCGGATGGACTTCTACAACACATCCAGTCCTGCCTATGGTAATCATATAAGCATTGACCAGATGCACTTTTAAAACACATCCAGTCCTGCCTATAGTGATCATATAAATATCAACTGAATTGACTTCTACAACACACCCAGCACTGCCTATAGTGATCATATAAAGATTGATCAAATTGACTTCTACAACTCATCCAGCCCTGCATATAGTGATGATATAAACATTAACCAGATTACATCCAGCCCTGCCTATAGTGATCATATAAACATTGACCAGATGGACTTCAACAACACATCCAACCCTGCCTATACTGATCATATAAACAAACATTGACTGTACTGACTTTGATAACGCATCCAGCCCTGCCTATAGTGATCATATAACGATTGACCAGATTGACTTCTTCAACACATCCAGCCCTGCCTATAGTGATCATATAAATACTGACAAAATTGACTTCTACAACACATCCAGCCCTGCCTTTAGTGATCATATAAACACTGACAAGATTGACTTCTACAACACATCCAGCCCTGCCTATAGTGATCATATAAACATTGACCGGTTGGATTCTACAACACATCCAGTCCTGCCTATGGTGATCATATAAACAGTGACCAGATGGACTTCGACAACACATCCTACTCTGCCTATAGTGATCATATAAACATTGATTGCATTGACTTTGATAACACATACAGTCCTGCCTATAGTGATCATATAAAGACTGATCAGATTGACTTCTTCAACACATCCAGCCCTGCCTATAGTGATCATATAAAGAATGACCAGATTGACTTCTACAACACATCCAGCCCTGCCTTTAATAATCATATAAACATTGACCGGATTGACTTCTACAACATATCCAGCCCTGCATATAGTTATGATATAAACATTAACCAGATTGACTTCAACACATCCAGCCCTGCCTATAGTGATCATATAAACATTGACCGGATGAACTTCGACAACACATCCAGCTCTGTCTATAGTGATCATATAAACATTGACCACATGGACTTCTACAACACATCCAGCCCTGCATATAGTGATGATATAAACATTAACCAGATTGACTTCAACACATCCAGCCCTGCCTATAGTGATCATATAAACATTGACTGGATGGACTTCTACAACACATTCAGCCCTGCCTATTGTGATCATGTAGACATTGACCTGATGGACTTCTACAACACATCTAGCCCTGCCTATAGTGATCATATAAGCATTGACCATATTGACATCTACAACACATCCAGCCCTGCCTATAGTGATCATATAAACATTGACCAGATTGACATGTACAGAACATCCATGCCAGCCTATAGTGATCATATAAACATTGACTGAATGGACTTCTACAACACATCCAGCCCTGCCTATAGTGATCATATAAGCACTGACCAGATTGACTTCTACAACACATCCAGCCCTGCCTATAGTGATCATATAAACATTGACCGGATGGACTTCTACAACACATCCAGTCCTGTCTATGGTGATCATATAAACATTGACAGATGGACTTCGACAACACATCCAACCCTGCCTATAGTGATCATATAAACATTGACTGCATTGACTTTGATAACACATCCAACCCTGCCTATAGTGATCATATAAAGAATGACCAGATTGACTTCTACAACACATCCAGCCCTGCATATAGTGATGATATAAACATTAACCAGATTGACTTCAACACATTTGGCCCTTCCTATATTAATCATATAAACATTGACTGGATGAACCTCGACAACACATCCAGCCCTGCCTATAGTAATCATATAAACATTGACTGGATGGACTTCTACAACACATCCAGCCCTGCATATAGTTATCATATAAACACTGACCAGATGGACTTTGACAACACATCCAGCCCTGCCTATAGTGAACGTATAAACATTTACCAGATTGACTTCTACAACACATCCAGTCCTGTCTATAGTGATCATATAAACACTGACAGGATGGACTTCTACAACACATCCAGCCCTGCATATAGTGATGATATAAACATTAACCAGATTGACTTCAACACATCCAGCCCTGCCTATAGTGATCATATAAACAGTGACCGGATGTTCTTCTACAACACATTTAGCCCTGCCAATATTGATCATATAAACATTGACTGGATGGACATCTACAACACACCCAGCCCTGCCTATAGTGATCATATAAACTTTGACCATATTGACTTCTACAACACATCCAGCCCCGCCTGTATTGATCATATAAACACTGAACAGATGGACTTCGACAACACATCCAGCCATGCTTATAGTGATCATATAAACATTTACCGGATTGACTACTACAACACATCCAGCCCTGCCTATAGTGAGCATGTAAACATTGACGAGAATGACATCTACAACACATCCAGTCCTGCCTATAGTGATCATATAAATATCAACTGGATTGACCTCTACAACACACCCAGCACTGCCTATAGTGATCATATAAAGATTGCCTGGATTGACTTCTACAACAAATCCAGCCCTGCCTATAGTGATCATAGAAAGATTGAGGGGGCTGAATTCTACAACACATCCAGCCTTGCCTATAGTGATCATAGAAGGATTGACTGAATGGACGTCTACAACACATCAAGCCCTGCCAAAAGTTACCATATAAACATTGACCAGATGGACTTCTACAACACACCCAGCCCTGCCTATAGTGATCATATAAACACTGACCAGATTGACTTCTACAACACATCCAGCCCTGCCTATAGTGATCATATAAACATTGACCAGATGGACTTCTACAACACATCCAGTCCTTGCCTATGGTAATCATATAAGCATTGACCAGATGCACTTTGAAAACACATCCAGTCCTGCCTATAGTGATCATATAAATATCAACTGGATTGACTTCTACAACACACCCAGCACTGCCTATAGTGATCATATAAAGATTGACCAAATTGACTTCTACAACTCATCCAGCCCTGCATATACTGATGATATCAACATTAACCAGATTGACTTCAACACATCCAGCCCTGCCTATAGTGATCATATAAACATTGACCAGATGGACTTCAACAACACATCCAACCCTGCCTATACTGATCATATAAACAAACATTGACTGTACTGACTTTGATAACACATCCAGCCCTGCCTATAGTGATCATATAACGATTGACCAGATTGACTTCTTCAACATATCCAGCCCTGCCTATAGTGACCATATAAAGACTGACAAAATTGACTTCTACAACACATCCGCCCTGCCTTTAGTGATCATATAAACACTGACCAGATTGACTTCTACAACACATCCAGCCCTGCCTATAGTGATCATATAAACATTGACTGGATGGACTTCGACAACACATCCAACTCTGCCTATAGTGATCATATAAATATTGACTTTGATAACACATACAGCCCTGCCTATAGTGATCATATAAAGACTGATCAGATTGACTTCTTCAACACATCCAGCCCTGCCTATAGTGATCATATAAAGAATGACCAGATTGACTTCTACAACACATCCAGCCCTGCCTTTAATAATCATATAAACATTGACCGGATTGACTTCTACAACATATCCAGCCCTGCATATAGTGATGATATAAACATTAACCAGATTGACTTCAACACATCCAGCCCTGCCTATAGTGATCATATAAACATTGACCGGATGAACTTCGACAACACATCCAGCTCTGTCTATAGTGATCATATAAACATTGACCGCATGGACTTCTACAACACATCCAGCCCTGTATATAGTGATGATATAAACATTAACCAGATTGACTTCAACACATCCAGCCCTGCCTATAGTGATCATATAAACATTGACTGGATGGACTTCTACAACACATTCAGCCCTGCCTATTGTGATCATGTACACATTGACCTGATGGACTTCTACAACACATCTAGCCCTGCCTATAGTGATCATATAAGCATTGACCGTGTTGACTTCTACAACACATCCGGCCCTGCCTATAGTGATCATATAAACATTGACCAGATTGACATGTACAAAACATCCATGCCAGCCTATAGTGATCATATAAACATTGACTGAATGGACTTCTACAACACATCTAGCCCTGCCTATAGTGATCATATAAACATTGACCGGATGGACTTCTACAACACATCCAGCCCTGCCTATAGTGATCATATAACCACTGACCGAATTGACATGTACAACACATCAAACCCTGCTTATAGTGATCATATAAACATTGACCAGATGGTCTTCTACAACACATCTAGCCCTGTCTATAGTGATCATATAAACATTGACCAGATGGACTTCTACAACACATCCAGCCCTGCCTATAGTGATCATATAAGGACTGACTGAATGAACTTCCACAACACATTCCGCCCTGCCTATAGTGATCATATAAACATTGACCAGATGGAATTCTACAACACATCTAGTCCTGCCTATAGTGATCATATAAACATTGACCAGATGGACTTCTACAACACATTCAGCCCTACCTATACTGATCATATAAACAGTGACCAGATTAACTTCTACAACACATCCATCACAGCCTATAGTGATCATATAAACATTGACCGGATGGCTTCTACAACACATCCATAACCATATAAACATTGACCAGATGGACTTCTACAATACATCCAGCCCTGCCTATAGTGATAATATAAAAACTGACTGAATGGACTTCTACAACACATCCAGCCCTGCCTATAGTGATCATATAAACATTTTCCAGATGGACTTCTACAACACATCCAGCCCTGACTATAGCGATCAGATAAATATTGACCGGATGGACTTTTACAACATATCCAACTCTGCCTATAGTGATCATATAAACATTGACGGCATTGACTGCAATAACACATCCAGCCCTTCCTATAGTAATCATATAAACCTTGACTGGACTGACTTCTACAACACATCCAGCCCTGCCTATAATGATCAGATAAACCTTGAATGGACTGGACTAACTTCTACAACACATCCAGCCCTGCCTATAGTGATCATATAAATAGTGACGTGATTGACTTCTACAACAGATGCAGCCCTGCCCATGCTTTAGCCTCATTCTCCAACTTAACTTTATTCACAATACACTCTTTTGTCATAGTTTAGTAGCACCCACAGGCATTTTGGTCCCTTGAATTTCTGTAGATTTAAAGGACAGATATCTGGCAAACCTCCTAAATCATCCCTTTACATAGAAGTGGAACATCCACTGACCTTTCCAACTATCACTCTATTGCCATCCTGCCCCCACTAGCAAAAATTCTTGAAAAATGTATACATTACCAACTTATGCCATATCTACTTAATAAACAACTTCTCTCTCCTACCCAATATGAATTCCGCCCTGCCCACAGTAAAACCACAGCCCTTCTTTCCTTTACAAACCTCATAAATTAAAACAGGTACTTAGGTAAAATAACATTTGCAATATTAACCAAAATGAACGAACCCAACAGTGCAAAGTCCACAAAACCAAAAAAATGTATATAGTCACTGCTGAGACGGAATGCACTTTAGTTTTTTATTTTTAAAACTCTAAAATGTTAAAATAATAAAACGGACAGCAGGATTGAGCGCTTTCTTCACTCACATAGGGATTTCATCAGAATCAATCAGCATTCTCAAACACTTCCTTTTATATCCAACAATTATGACATCACAATTAATTGTATTAAAAATCATTAATATTGAATAGGTTTCCGACCAATATTATAAAACAACGTATATAAATGTATTCTTAAAAAACTATGTGCGTACTGATCATAAATTACATTCATTCTAGTGAATTAATAAATGTTATACAATCTTGTTAAAAACATTTGAATTTATTTTCCAATTAAAGCCTTTTTATTCAAAATGGGTTTGATAGAAATAATTTCATTTAAGCCAGGCATTTGCCCAGCTTGTAATTTAATTTGCCACCATGTTTCTTTCTCTTCTATGTGGCTTTTATAATGCCCACCTCTTGGTTCATGTGCAACTTTCTCTAAAATTCCAGAAATGAACTCTATAAAATCATTTCATGTTGTGGAATGTTTATAGGTTCATAGGTTCATACTAGGCTATCTGCCCTAGGGCATTTATAAGCCTAGCCAGAGTGTGTTTGGCTTTCGCCACCCATTTTAAATTAATTTTGCTATGTCTTTTTTTGAGGTTAGTATACTGTGCCTCTGTCTAACAGTGACACAGAAGTGATAGCCGGGGTAAACCTACGATCTCCCATCCACTCATCAAGATTCCTCTTGAAGAGAGTCAATGTGGGACTCTGCCTAACCTGGACTGGGATTTTATTCCAGAGTGAAGGGAGCCTCTCGGTTATGAATCTGTCCCTCCAGCATGTCCTATTTATTTCAGTGCTGAGGTTCAATTCTCTCGCGCACATAGCTCGATGGGATTTGGATTTTCTGAGGTGCAGCATGTCCATTAATTCCGGGTTGGACATGGCTTTATATGTCAGGCACAGATCGCCTCTGAGCAGGCGGTATGCCACTGAGTAGAGCTGGAGTTTCTTTAACCGGGCAGCATATGGCATCTGTTTGAGCCCTTTGATCCTCTTGGTGAGGTACTTTTGGGGTCTTTCCAGTTGCTGCAGGTGTCTGGTAAGGTACATCCCAAAAGGGGCATTGTACTCAATTATGGGCCTGATGAGGGATGAGTAAAGAGGTACGATGACCTCCCCTGATCTAGATGTGGATCCCTTCATGATTAGGTGGGCTATATAAGATGTTTTTCTAACCAATTTGGCCATGTGGTTGTCAAATGAGATATTGCTATCAACTTGGGTCCCCAGGTCCCTAATGACTTCTTCTGTACTTAATGGATTACCACCTATGTGGTAATTTGTGGGCACTTTGTTTTTGCCAAAGGGGATGACTATACACTTTTTGGCATTTAGCTTGAGGCCATGGCTCTGGCACCAGTTGTCTGTTTCTATGAGGCCCTTTTGGAGGATGCTTGTGTCAGCTGGAGAGTTGATTATGGTGCCCAGTTTGCAGTCATCTGCGAACTTGGTCAGCCACAGTCCTTCCGTGTTGGCCTGTACCGCCGAGAAATATATACCGAACAAGAGAGGTCCCAGGACTGAGTCTTGTGGGACGCCACTTGTAACTGGTTTGGAGTCTGACATGGCTCCAGCAATTCTAACCATGTGGGTTCTGTCCTTGAGCCAGTTTGCAACCCATCTAGTGACATAATGGTTTATATTTAAGCTGGTGAGCTTATCTATAATGCCCGAGTGGGGTATTGTATCAAAGGCTTTTGCGAGGTCCAGGTAGGCTGTGTGGACCACCTTCCCCTCGTCAATGGCCTTGGTGACTGTTTCAAAAAAATTGACCAGGTTTAAGAGGCAGGATCTGCCTTTAACAAAGCCAAACTGGGTAGGATCCAGTGACGGTAGGTCCCCAATATCTTTATTTATATATACAATGCATTATTCAAGTTCTTTGTGACAATCTGATATGAATGTTCATACATCCTGTCCCTCAGCCTTCATTCTGTTTTTCCCACGTAAAAAGCTGGGCAGGATTTACACGTAGCCAAGTATATTATACCTCTAGTTTGACAGTTACCCTTAACAAAGTTAATTCTAGACAAAAAAATGTTGTTTAATATAATATGATCATTACTATGTATATATCTGCATTGAGAGCATTGTCCACATTTTTTAGTACCACCATAAATTCTCCTACCCTTACCACTTTCAAAACTTCTTTTTAAATTCGGCCCTAATTTATAAACAAAATTGGGTTTATCTCCCCCAATACCCCATAATTTGGGGTTATTTTTAAGAATAATCCAATTCTTATTTATAATATTTTCAACCTCTTTTACTTTACCACCATATGGTATAATCATAGCTCTTTCAAATCTGGCAGCTTCCGATTCTCTGACTTTTTTACCATCTTCCACACTTTTATCAATACCTAAAAGTGGCTTATACTTGTTACCCCATTCTCCTAAAACATATTCCTTATAATCCTGTATCACTTTTTTTGAGTACCCCCTTTCTTCAAACATTTTGGAAACCTGGGTAAGTTCATCATCTAAATCTTTCCTTTCAGAAGTCATTCTTGCAACCCTAATCATCTGTCCCTTTATGATACTATTTTTCTGCTTGATCGGGTGGTTGCTAGTATATTCCAAATAGGAGTTGCTAAACGTAGGTTTTCTGTATATTTTGGAACTAAAACCATTACTTCCTTTCATGATGTATGTATCCAAATAATTGAGTCCCATATTATTATATGTGTGTGTGAACTTAAGAAAATTTGTACACCCATTTAGGTATAAAGTAAAGTCCTGAATCATATTTTCTGGACCTTTCCACAAAATGAATATGTCATCCAAAAATCTGACATATAATGTCATGTACTTGTAAAATTGACTATTGAATACATAATTTTGCTCCCAATGCAGAAGCACTATGTTGGCAAAAATGGGTGCACATGACGCCCCCATGGCTACACCCTTTGATTGCCTGTAGTATTCCCCTTCAAATAGAATATAATTATTGTCGAGGACTATCTCCATGAAATCTATTAATAGTTATTTTTTGTTTTCATCTAAATAGGTGTTGTTGTTTAAGCTCTCTGAAAAATATTCCATCCCTTCTTTTTTTGGGATGCTAGAAAACATGTCTGCAACATCAATGGTTAATAAAAACAAGTTTTTTTCCCAAAACTCTTTTTGAATTTTTGATAGAAAATCCCAAGAGTCCTTTACCAAGTGTTCATTGTTAAAAATCTGATTTTTTTAACCAAGAGTCTACTACAACTCCAAAAGGGTATGTTTTTGATCCTCTACCATCAATGATGGGTCTGAAAGACAGAGGATCCAAGCCTTTATGCACTTTTGGTATACCAAAAATGGTTGCTGTTTTAGGTTGTAATACTTTAAGAAATCTGTATAGGTCCCCCGATAGCCTTTCTTCAATCAAATAGTCTTCTAAATAAAAGTCAATTATTTTATGACTTATATTAACTTCATTAATTGATGAATGTTGGTAGGTATTAATGCCATTAAGAATTTCAAATATCTTTTGCGAATATTCAAGAGAGTTATATAGTACCATTCCCCCTCCCTTATCGGGTCTCATGAGTCTAATAGTCTCATCAGTTCTAAGTGTTATCAAAATTTCATTTTCCCTTTTGCTTAAATTATTATGTGAGAAACCACGTTTTTCTTTACATTTTAACTTATAGATTTCTTCCTCAATTGCTTTTTTGAAAATGTTTATAGTAGGTTCCGTTGGTGGAATGAAGGTACTTTTATTTTTTAACTCTGTGTTTTTACGTCCTATTCCAGGTACATTTTGACCATCTTACATATAAGCTAAATTTAATTTCCTTGTGTACATTTTTAACTCTACAATTGTGTCTATGTAATCAAATGGCTTGTTAGGGACAAATTTTAACCCCTTCATACATAAATTGAAATGTTCTTTTTGTATTTCAATTCCTGTGAAGTTATAAATATGATACCCACCCATGGTATACACTATCCCATCTTGTGCTATTACATCTACCATTCCTTGTTCTCTTGTCTGTAGTTTTTCCACCCTGTGTTCCATCTGCCTCTGTTGTCCCTTAGGCCCACATCCCAGTCTTACCGGTACTGAAAATGGTGATTTTCATTACTCTCAACATAATTTTTATTAGGATATTCAAAGTTTTCTCTTCTGTTTTCAGTATTTCTTGTATACGCTTTACGCTCGTTGTGCTTATTAAACCATACTTTATTTGTTTTTTGTCATTATTATCGTTTTTTAAAATGTATGCCTTATTACTTTTATAATCTTCCAGATCTCGCTTAAGCTTTTTACATTTTGTCTGAAATATTTTGTCACATTTAAAGTCCACATTTTCAATCTTTCTATAGTACAATTCTTCCATTTCTGAAAATAAAAAATCATTTTTTATTTTACCATTCAATAATTCCATTTGTTCTAACAAACCACAGATTTTTTGGTCATTATATATAATAATCTTTTCTATTAACTCCATATTGTGTCTATCAAACATATCAATAAAATCTGCCTTTGTACTGTCATCGTAATCAATCCCAAATGGGAACTTATACAACCGAAGTCCCTTTGGTATAATCTTTTTTAATACACATTCTGCCAGGTAACCATTTTCCAATTGTAACTTTTTTAATGAAAAAAACTTAGATTCAAAACCAATAATCATTTCCTTAAGGTTACCTTCTATATTAACATCGAAATTAACAGCATCTTTCCCATACTTTTCATTAATTTGTTGGTCAGAAAACCCATATTGTTTATTAAATACATAATCATAATTAACTCCTTTCCTTCTCATTTCTCTTATTCTGTTATTATCATTTTGTTCATTACTCACAGTTCTTGTTGAGGCACTGATATTGTCCATAGAGTAGCCTCTACCTCATTTATTAAGTATACCAAGTCTGTTACAGTTCTCATTAGTTTTCCCGTCAGTTTGTTGCATTCTGCCTTGTTCTCTCACTTTTGGTTTCGCTCCCATTCTAACGTCACCCTTTTTGTTTTTTTCCTGCTTGTCGGCATTTTGGTCAAAGGGAATCCGTAAATTTCCATTGGGGCTTACATCAAAGTTGGCATTCGCCTTGCTTGTAGAATTGTCCTCACCCGGCTTTTCGCCTCGCTGCGTGCCTAACGTATCGTCATCATTAGGCGACAAAAACCTTTCCCTTTTTGGTTGCGCGTGTTTAATAGCCCCTTCCAACTGTGTGAAGAGCTCAATTAAACGTGTGAGCTCTCCTTTCATATGTGCAAGTTCCGACTGAACTTGGTGAAACTCTTCCCTTCTAATGGGGGACAGAATGCCTGGAAAACCATCAAGCGAATCCATCTCAGGGTCCAAAAGTCGACAATTAACCAAAATGAATGAACCCAACAGTGCAAAGTCCACAAAACCAAAAAAATGTGTATAGTCACTGCTGAGATGGAATTCACTTTAGTTTTTTATTTTTAACACTCTAAAACGTTAAAATAATAAAACGGACAGCAGGATTGAGCGCTTTCTTCCCTCACATAGGGATTTCATCAGAATCAGTCAGCATTCTCAAACACTTCCTTTTATATCCAACAATTATGACATCACAATTAATTGTATTAAAAATCATTAATATTAAATAGGTTTCTGACCAATATTAAAAAACAACGTATATAAATGTATTCTTAAAAAACTATGTGCATACTGATCATAAATTACATTCATTCTAGTGAATTAATAAATATTATACAATCTTGTTAAAAACATTTGAATTTATTTTCCAATTAAAGCCTTTTTATTCAAAATGGGTTTGATAGAAATAATTTCATTTAAGCCAGGCATTTGCCCAGCTTGTAATTTAATTTGCCACCATGTTTCTTTCTCTTCTATGTGGCTTCTATAATCCCCACCTTTGGTTCATGTGCAACTTTCTCTAAAATTCCAAAATTGAACTCTATAAAATCATTGCATGTTGTGGAATGTTTATACAATGCATTATTCAAGTTCTTTGTGACAATCTGATATGAATGTATATATCTGCATTGGTTATACCATATGGTGGTAAAGTAATAGATGTTGAAAATATTATAAATAAGAATTGGATTATTCTTAAAAATAACCCCAAATTATGGGGTATTGGGGGAGATAAACCCAATTTTGTTTATAAATTAGGGCCGAATTTAAAAAGAAGTTTTGAAAGTGGTAAGGGTAGGAGAATTTATGGTAGTACTAAAAAATGTGGACACTGCTCTCAATGCAGATATATACATAGTAATGATCATACTATATTAAACAACATTTTTTTGTCTAGAATTAACTTTGTTAAGGGTAACTGTCAAACTAGAGGTATAATATACTTGGCTACGTGTAAATCCTGCCCAGCTTTTTACGTGGGAAAAACAGAACGAAGGCTGAGGGACAGGATGTATGAACATTCATATCAGATTGTCACAAAGAACTTGAATAATGCATTGTATAAACATTCCACAACATGCAATGATTTTATAGAGTTCAATGAATGTAATTTATGATCAGTACGCACATAGTTTTTTAAGAATACATTTATATACGTTGTTTTTTAATATTGGTCAGAAACCTATTTAATATTAATGATTTTTAATACAATTAATTGTGATGTCATAATTGTTGGATATAAAAGGAAGTGTTTGAGAGTGCTGATTGATTCTGATGAAATCCCTATGTGAGGGAAGAAAGCACTCAATCTTGCTGTCCGTTTTATTATTTTAATGTTTTAGAGTGTTAAAAATAAAAAAAACTAAAGTGAATTCCGTCTCAGCAACATCTGCAATATTCTTGGACCTGTCAAAACCCTTCGACATGGTCAACCATCCCAACTACTCCACTCCCTTACTAATCTTGGCCTTAGTGATCACGCACTAGCCTGGTTCCAAAACTATCTACATGGTAGACAACAAGCAGTTTGATGGGGCAACAACCTATCCTTACTGCTCCTATTACCGCAGGAGTCCCACAATGGGCCATTCTGGGACCCCTTCTATTCTCCAACTTCATTAATGATCTCCACAGCATATGCCAAGATGCAACTGTTATACAATATGCTGATGACTCAACATTAGTCTTCTCAGCAAACGACCCACACAAACTCCTCTCCATTACCCAAAAAAGTCTTCCAAATTACAGAAACCTGGTTTCTTAATAAAAACCTATTCACAAAAAGACCAAACTATTGCTATTTAAACCAACAAATCCATCTCAATGACCAACACATTCAATATTGTGTCCAGAGATGGGACTATCATCTCTCCAGACACTCATACTAAACTGCTAGGAGGGACCATTGACAACAACCTCATGTTTGATCTACATATAAATTAAACTATTCAAAGCATTCACAAAAAACTGGGGAGTCTTTACACAAATAAACCATTTCTAACCTAACCTGCTAGAATAACCATAGCTCAAACCCACCTCCTCTCCACACTGTTCTACATCACTCCCATTTTCACCAACCTACCCAGAACTGAAATGGCCAAGCTTAACATCTGCTACAATCAAATTGCCAAGTTTGCTACTGGAGTCTCCTACGATGCCCACCACTGTCATTCACTAAATCAACTTAACTAGCTTGAATTCCCCAATCAAATTTTCACTTCTATCCTTTCAGGAAGAATCGTGACTCTTCCTAGTTCACACCTATTAAACTAAAGCTCCCCTCATTCCATCAGCTTTCTTTCACCCAGAAACTCCTACCACTTCCTGAAAAAAAAAAACAGCACTATCTAATCTACTTAAACTACAAACTTATACCAGACAACTTCACTCTAGTGATAAAAGACTAATCAAGGTGACCAAAAGCAATAACATAGCAGGTGACTCCCTCTTCCCTAACTACATCTGTAAAATGTGGAACTCATTACTTTCTGCTATTCCCTCAGCCAACGCAATGGTTACATTCAAAAAGCTACTAAAAGAACACCTAAAACTTGCATGGCTATGCCCTTACTACCCACCATGTTGACCCATATCATACTCACCCTCTGACCCACTCTTGTGATCCTTTTCACTTCTATCCCTTCAAGAAGAATCGTGACTCCTCCTTATAGTGCCTCACCTGCGAACACCCACATTAACAGTCAGCAATTATACAGATTCTGACTTTAAACCTAACCACATCTCACAAAACTACCCCTAGCATCCACTCCCAACCCCATTTTACTTACATTTGTTTCAATCGATGTTATTACTGGAAACCAGTATATTCTAAGTACTACTTTATTCTAACTTAAACTATGGAATTTTGTTAAAACTTACGACTACCAATGAATATTGTACTTTGTAACTTTAAAACTATGGAATCTTGTTAAAGCATGTGTTTTCCTATGAGTACTTGCATGCTATGTAGAAATCTAATAGTTGTTTGCTGTTAATCTGTGGAGATTTTCTCTCCGGGCCTCCGCTGAAAATGGACATGTATCATGTCGATCTCTCCTGGTCAAAAATGTAAAATAAAAATAAATAAATAAAAATAAATTTGGGGAAAATGGAGAAATGATAATCAGAATTCAGCTAAATTAAAAGCCTATCAAAAATCTAAAACTTGCACTAGAAAAAAAAATGTTACAAAAAGCAATACACATTAGGAATCTACAAACTACAGAAATTTGAAATTTCCAAATTCTAGTCCTTAATTAAAAAAAAAATCCAAATTACTTCCTCATGCCACCTTTGCATGTTTCAAGAACAAGTTGAAAGAAAAATCACACTAAAAGAGTTTCTTTGGTTATTCACCATTTTATTTTAAAATATTATATGCCAACGGCATGTTGGGAAATCATTAGGTTATAATCTCAAACCTAACTTTTACCATCTAAATCCAAAAATACTATTGTCAGTCACAGATTTAATAGTTATACCATTTGTGCACATTTCCAATTCATCTCTGAACACAGGAATGTTACCACAAAGTTTCAAGCAAAACTTAATAATTCGTATTCCCAAAGTTCCACAGCCCAAGTGTACCAATGATGGTACATCAGTTCCTAACCTTTGACCTCTGAATAAAGTCTTAGAAACAATAATCTTCTCTTAGACGTTTGAATACATAAATAATATGACATTTTATCCAAAAAGCAGCACTGTCAGTTGGCTTAGAGGATTGTCTGGTAGTGATGTTGAAGGACTAAGAAACTAGTAATGATATGTTTCCTGTGATCTGGTGGTGCAAGGTTTAATTCCCCCATCCCCTAGTGCCTAAGTGCGTGACTCTGAGGAAGTCACTTAACCAAACATTGCTCATTGGTCAAGTCTAAAAAAGGTCCATGGAGATCAGTGCTCTATCCTGGTAAACAAGTACAAATAAAATTAAACATGAATAAAACACAAATGCAAAGGCAAGGCACAGGACACTATGTTATTTTTTAGCACATTTGCTCTTTTAATATCATAGAATGTCTTCAGAAATAATGATAAAAAGGTTCAAAAATATTTAAAGTTTCCACCTAACATCACGTGATAGAATATATCCAATAAAAACTAGTACATTTAAAGTATGTCATTCTAATCTACATTTTAAAGATACAAACTATGAAAATCAGAAATTAAAGTCTTAATTTAAGAATTTTAGTTAGTTCAAGAACAAAATTGTGTTTGTGCATAGCATACTAATAATATAAAATGCAAGTGTAAAAAATTCAAAAATAAAGAATAATAAATTACATGAGTAAATAAATGTGAAGCAGGAAATCTAAAAATGTAATATAGTCTCAGTACTTGCAAAAACACTTTATATTTATAAACTCATTGAGCCCTGGAGGGCAATCATCCCTAAGTTTGATCTGCATTAGCAACTCCCAACACTCAAGTAGAGTTTTGTAATCTCTTTATGAATATGTCTGCCTGAATTGAGTCAGTCACAAAAAAATTACATTTTCTGAACTCAATAAATGCTCCAGCATGTTTGGCAAGGGCATTGTTTGAGTCTTTCTTTCTAATGGCGAGTAGATGTTCATAGACTCTTCTGTTTAAACATCTGATTGTCTTTCCTATATAGAATCAATCATGAGTCACAAAAAGCTGCATACATCACGTACTGAGAAACACAGTTGTATCTTGCCTTAGCGTGTACAGCTAGATTGCAGTGTTTAAATATAACTGATGAAGAATCACAGAGGAACCTACACTGTTCGCATGTTCCACAACTGAAACTGCCCAGTGTACATTTAGTCAGTGAGTTGGAATCAGTGTAAGTGTTGCATTCAAACTACACCTTAAAGCTGCTCACTTTTTTGAACATAAAATAGGTTTATCACCCAAATTCATAACTAAATCAGAAGTTCAGAGAATGATCTTCCAGTTCTCCAAAATAACATTCTTAATCCTCCACATTTAATTATATATAGGTAAAGGAAAAGCCAATTCAGAAAAAAAAAACAGAGTGTCTTGACACAGGAATCTGAATGTCTTGGCCTTTGGGTGTTGGAATTTGGTCACCATGCAAAATAGAACGAGCCTTAGTTTATTGTAACATCACTTCTTGTTCCAATACTGTTAGCTAGTCATGATCGTAACCTCTTTTGATAAAAAGTGCCTTTAACCTGGCCAAATCATCTGAAAAGATAACATTATCAGTGGTCAATCTACTCTGTCATGTGAGTTGACCTTTCACTACCCCTCTTTTCATGTGCATAGGGTGTAAACTATCTTTGTGGAGGTATTGATTTACAAACATCTCTTTAAAACAAAAACAAAAAAAAAAAAAAAAAAAAAAAAAAAAAAAACAGCAAAAACACGTCCTGGATCAAAAGACAAAGAAATGTCTAAATAATCAATAGAATCCCCAAAAGCACCAATGGTGAATTTTAGAAAGTCTGTACTGTTGTTCAGTTAAGATACAAAACTCTGGAATTCTATGATATCACCATTTCAAAGAAAGAGGAGATCATCAATGTACCTATAATAAAACAGACCCCAGGATTCAATAAAGTCCACGTGGGCTCCTTGTAGATCCTACATGGAATTAATCCATGTACACATTCATGGTTCTCCCTCAGCAGCGCTCCACACATATTAATTATGGTGCATGAATAAGGGAGGTCACAGTAACATGGATATTGAATCTGTGTAAGACTGATGGCACAGGCTGTCCCTTATTTCTGGACTGTCCAGAAAATTCCTGGAGAGTTGGCAACCACAGCACAACACATTTCAACCCATTAACCTGGACCAAAAGGTCTACAAGCCATTTTATTACAGTAAATTGTATTTATTTATTTATTTTTTTTTTACATTTTTTTGCCTGTCTGTGTGTTTTGGCACATTATTTAGCTATGCTTAGCTTTGCACACCTATACAACAGACGTGCTAGACATCTAAAAACAGAAAAAAGATGCATTCAGTTTAAATTTTTTTTTTATTTTCACGTGCTTGTTTGTGTGTTGCGGTGCATAATTTAGCTGTGATTAAATTTTAAATTTTTTTTATTTTCATGTGCTTGTTTGTGTGATGTGGTGCGTAATTTAGCTGTATTTAGCTGAGCACTCCCCTTGCATCAGACATCCGCTAAACAGGTAAAAATAGAAACCGGATGCATTCACTTGTTGGGGTTCTGCAATGTTTAGCAACGCACAAACCCATGCAGAAAAGGTGTGCTATGCTTACAGGCACCTTCACAGTATATTTGAAAATATACAGGCTCCCTTCACTATTCCAGTGGCTAGATAGGTTGAGTCATAACCTCCAGTGTAGTAAGTCCTGGGTAGTAATACCTTTTACATATAATGCTGTGAAACTGTGTCAGATGACTGACACGTCAGTTGACTTTAAATTAAATAATTGTTATATGTAGAAAAGTTGCATGATACTAAGATTTGCTTAAACATTATCAACAGATTGTTCCTGTTTGCATATTGCTAAGCTTCACTTAAACATGGGTTGTGTGAGGTGTGCAATGCTAAGCAAAGCAGAATGTTTTGAAAGTTACAGTATATTGTGCAAGGGTGGGAAGTCTATTTAAAGGCTAATTGGTGGGAATTTCACATTATTCTTTGGAGCTTGACCTTGACTGTGGGTATGGCTGCTGTCATGGGGGAAGGTGTGCACTTTAGGGCACAAAGGTGGGGTGAGCAGGAGTCTAGGGATTTAATTGGACTCCTGGTAGAACACTACAGACCCTGGCTGCTGCAGTGTGACTACCAGGGCTCAGAGTGTAACTCTGAGGAGTGGGGTTGTTTGGGCAGGGACCTAACCAGTGCAACTGGTATGCCCCACACTGGTGAGCAGTGCTGTCACCATTATGACGACCTGTATCATCGGAAGAGGAAAACATTGGACACCTGGATCCAAGAGGCAAGGGATGGGCACACCCCACAGATATGTAAGTATGTTTTCCAGAAATTTATCAATATACAAGTTGAATCTGTATGAAACTGGTATGCATAATGGTTTCCTTCTCTTACAACAACTGCAGAAGAGAGGCCTTGCAATGTCCAGTCCCATGCAAGGCATTTGGCCAGAATCAGGTAAGCGAGTCGCGAGTGGTATGTAAGAAAATCAATAAAGTAATAACTTAATGCATAACTTAATAATTAAATAAAGTAAACAGAGATATTGCAGTCTTAACTGTCATGTATGAAACACCTGGGACATCATAGATTTATAATAATGTGTCAGTGCATATCTGAACTGGTAAAGCAAGTTAAAGCAAGTAATCATGCAATTATGTGTAGGACAGATTCCAACCATCAGTTAATGTTTTGGTCTACCCAGATTAAGAGTCAATGTTGTGTTCTGCTCATTGTCTGAAATATGATGCAAGTTAACAGAAGTCTTAGACAAAATATCCATGTGCGTAAATGCAAGAATTGAAACAACATGTGTCAATAAAGTATAAAAGGAGATGGTGCCCTGATAATTGATTTTTTTCAAATAAAATATTCAGTATTCCTGTAGTCACTGCTTGTGGGTTCTAATATCATACTGGCCAACTGAGAAATGTTCAGTAGTCAATAATGTTTTACTATGTCACAAATAAATGCTGTGAAATAGCCAGATTAATAGTCAATGTTGTGTTCTGCTTATTTTGTCTAAAATATGCTGTAGGTTGCAGTCAATAAATGAACAGGGTAAACATGTAAGTTAACAGCACTCCTATATAGCTATGCATGTGTGTAAATGCAAGATTTTAAACATGAATCAATAAAGTGTAAAAGGAGATGTTGCTCTGCTAATTTCTTTTTTCATGTAAAATGTATGGTATTCCTGTAATCACTGCTTTTGGCTTCTAATCTGACATCAGCTAACTGAGATATATGCAGTAGGCAATACTTTTTCAGTATGCCAGAAATAAATGCTGTGCAATACCCAGATTGAGTCAATGTTGTGTTGTATTCATTGTCTGAAATATGATATAGATTTAACTCAATAAATGAATAGGGTAAACATTTAAGTGAACAGAAGTCCTAGACCTCTATCCATGTATTTAAATGCAAGAATTGAAACAACATGAATTAATGAAGTGTAAAAGGAGATGGTGCTCTAATAATTTATATTTTCAAATTAAAGTGTTCGGTATCCATGTAGTCACTGCTTGTGGGTTCTAGTCCAACACCAACCAACTGACAAATTTCTAGCTGTCAAGTATAATCAGTGTACATGAACATACCTCTCAACTGTCACGATTTTTGCAGAATGCACTGAATATTGCCCCATATGTCTGGTCTTCTTATTTGCAGATATATGACATAACTCGAAATGCAATTTAATGGTAAATCTATTATCAGAACACCTTGCTACTGTTGTATAAGCACACTATGTAAGAATGTTCCCTGTTATTGTGCCTTTGTAAAATCATTATATATGGCTTGGCCCATAATGTCCCATGCTAAGAGGTTGAGCGGTATCTGAGTGGAACATCATGTATACAATATAAGCAGTGTTCTCACAAGTGCACTCTAGCATATCTAAACGTATGTAGTTGTAGTCTGTGTAGTTACATTATCTGTGAAATTACTAATGTTCTTTTTTTTCTCTTACCCCACCCCTTCTCTTCTTTTATTTATTTAATCAATATATTTATTATTATCCTTTGATATTATCATCATATTATTTGTTATTACCTCTTATGTTGGTGTTATGTATAATATAATATTGTTTTTCTGTTAAAAAAAACTTTCATTTGCATTATTTATTGTTGTGTTCCTCATTATAATATGTTCAATATTTTCCATTACTCATTATTGTTTTCTCTTAATTACATCTGTTTGGGTTATATTTATTTCTCCCTTATGTTTATATTTCATTTATCACAGTGCAACAAAGTAGGCCACTTCTCAATGTTTCACCTACCTTGCCCCCCCTGAACGAGGCACCAGGGCCCAGCACATCTGGGCCCCAGCCTGGTGGCACCCTCTCTGCTGCCCCTGCACTACCTGCCCCATTGGGTAGTTCTGCCCCACAGGCTGGGTGTGGTTCCCCTCTCTGGGAGTGGACGTGGAGGGGTGCTTTTGTCACCCAGGACCAACTGCAAGGCATGGTGCATATGCGTGTGTGCCAAACTATTGGTGCACACCTACTCCAGATGGAGTGCATGCTGGAGCACAGAAGCAGTGAAGGTGCAATGCTGATAGCCCCATGGGCGAGGACTTGAGTCACATTGCTACCATGTCTGACATCCATGGGACTGGAATTCTACAACACCCTCCCCTACCAAGGTGTTCACAACCCTCTTTTGTCACACACTAACCTTTTCTGCTGCTTTGTCTGTTTTGTCTGTCTGCAAAAGCTTCCTCACCTTCCCAACTTACCTTCCCCACACAAAACTATGTCCCTTCCTCAACATTCCACTCTCCTTAAAAAAATAATTTTCCCAAACATGACTCTCCATTTTGCACAAGCTTCCACTGGAAACACTTAGTTTGGTCCAATTGTCTTGACAATGCACTTATGTTGCCATCACCTCTCTCTCTGAGGTTGAAAGTCAAAATTTAGCTAAAAAGTTTTTAAAGTGCACAGCTATTGCCATTGAAGAAATGGATAGCTGTTATTTTCCTACACTCTTTCTGCACATACCCACCTGCCTTTCACTGTTTTTCCCCCTGCTTGCACCAAATTTCACCACTGTCCTATCTCCCCAATTTTTATTTTCTTTAAAGTTTTTCTGTGTCATGCTGTACTAAACTATGCTAAACAGCTGTATATTAATATGTGTTTGAAAGCATAATAATCATGTTCCAAAAGTACATCTGTGCCCTATTTCGAGCCCAGTACCTTTGCACCTGAAGAACAATCCATCAACCAGCCAAGACACATAGCCAGTCAATTAGCATAAGTGTTTTAAGGAAAATATAGTAACTGTCATTTTCTCATCATTAAGTGTGTTTACATGATTCTGTGTTGTCGCCTCATAGCAACACGTCATCCTGTTCGATTCTCAGCTAGAGCTTCTTCTGTGTGGCGGCATGCATGAATGGGGCATGCCTTCGTTGGAGGTTGTGCATCAGGGCTGGTAAACCGGTACGTAAAAATCCACTACCAATCATTAGGGGACCGGAGTTCCACTGTGGTGACCCCTAACCGGGAAAAGCCGAAAAACACAAACAAACATGATTCTGTGCATCACACTGCTTCACACAAATCTGCTAAATGATTTAGATGCAGCATGTTAAAATACACCTGCTAAAACATTAATGGAAAAATAGGAGTTTAACTGGGACTCTGGTAGTGAAATACATCACTATAAAGCCATACACATAATAATAGATGCAAGTGATGTATTTAACAGCAGGTAAGTGTGCAACTATATCTACAACATGTAAAAATACACTCATGCTAGCAGTGGTTCTGTAGCTCAATCTGTTAAATGCTTTGAGAGCATTATCGTTTGGTCCACATGGTCCTGGGTTCAAATACAGCTGTGTCTAGCATTTAAAATACATGTATGTGGACATCACCATTATAAATTGTGATATGTATGACTGTTGCATCACCCATTTATCCACCCAAAGCAGTGCAGATAGAATGTCTGCTCCTAAATAATGGAAGTCAAAGGCCTAGAGATAAGAACACATTTTAAATATTCTTATTACAGCACTAGGAAGTGCATAGAATGTCAGGTCATGCATTAGCATGAATTCCCAGAGGATTTCAAAGTATGCAATGTAAATGTGGCCAAGTAATATCAGACTGCAGCCCACAATGATGTGCGAGTGATATTACAGACAGCCACAGCTACACAAGTAACATACATACATGGAGATTGTGCTAGAAGCAAGGGTTGCCAACACACATGTTCCAGATGACTACCATAACATAACACATGACTTGGAAGATGTCCACCTGCTTGACATAATGGTTAATGTACACCCTACCTTGTTTTAGGACACACCAAGCTTGTTGCCTTTTACTCTATTAATGATACATTTGGCTAACATATGTACCTTAAACACATACCTTAATTTCCAGTGAGATGGGTTCCCTTAATCTGGCCCTGCCTATACACCAAGGCTGCCACAGGACCCACAGTTATTATTAAGTGTTGTTGTCCTGCACGTTCTTCAGATTCTCTGCCTATGCATATTGCCTGCAGCAGCTTCAGCCTGTAGCACACGCATCTGCATGTAAAAAGTAGCTGATACAAACAATGTCGCTGTGTTGATGTATCTTTACGCCAGTAATTTCCACCCCAACATATTAGAAAGGGGATGGAATCTACATTGAGGCCTTATATCTTTTTGAGTAGTTGCATGGGATTGGCTGATTATACTGCAATTCAGCTATGTAGGCTGTATTTAGCATTTCTGAACAACAGATTGACTCAGAGGCAATCATCTGCTAATGAGAACCATCTTAAAATGGCAAACTTCTAGCTAGGAGAACCCTTGTTTATGAAAATTAGTTTGCATGGTTAATGTTGACAAAGTACTTATATAGCAGTATCTTTCGACAGAGGAGGATTGTACTCCATCAAATATATAACCATTTTTTTTCCAACATGATGCATGTGTTTGAATATACTTCAGGGGAATGGGCATTACATCAGTAAGCCTTTCTTAGATCTATACTGATGACATGGCATTGATATCCAGCAGTGTTACACTTACAGAGGGTGTAGACTACAACAAGGATATAATGCTGTGTTAACTAGGTACACAGGTCTCCTGGATACTTCCTTTGATAGCAGTTGTAATAGTACACTGTTAGTTGATTGGCAGAATTGTTTTTATATATTATATGGGGATGGATCCCTGCTGTGCGGGACACATCAGTGGACTCCTGTGTTGGGTATGTGATTATACATGAGTATCTGTCATGGCACAAACAGGAGTAAGTCAGTATTGCTACTATCCTAGTTGCGTCCACACCCTTTGAATGCTTGGCACACTGTTGAATATGAGATGTATACTCAAGCATTGAATACTGATAGCCTCCCTTTATTGCTGTATCTCTACATACTGTACTTCCACATATGTGATCCTGACATGTATTCTCATTTATTTTTATTTCAGGAGATGTCATGCTACAAGATGCAGGGCAGCTGTTAATGAGGCAGACAACAACCTCATCATTGAGGCCTTGTGACACTACCAAGCCCTGCAATCCGGGGGGGGGGGGACAGGAAAGAGCATGCAGCCTTGTGGGACAAATTGGTGCATAACATTAATGCCACTGGTCACCAGTATTGTACACATAAGCAGATGTGACACCATGCCACATACATGATAAACTCAGCACACAGATGTGCAGCTGATGTGGCCAGGGATTGTGGAGTCAATGGTGGTGGGCCTGCAGCAGAACAACCTGTCTCAGACACAGAAAAATTCCTGGTGGACCTTGCTACACAGGACAGCTCCCAGGCATCCATCACCCAATATGTTGTGGATGTGGGTGCCACCTGTTCCTGTCAAGAGCACCATCCAGGTATGCTTACTTAGATCAGCATTGGAATACTGTTGCATTCAGCGTGTAAAGGTGTATATAGTTTTACATGGGTGTCAGGTGTTTTAAGGGGGGGAGGAAGTCAGCTGCAGTTTGAAGCTCATGCAGAGATTGTGACCCACATATCTTTTAATATAACAGCTACTATAAATTTTAAGATATTTGGACATATTACCCCTGTTGTACTGTAGCTTGCAGTACTGTTGATATCATCTCTCCCTCAAAATCTTTCAGGACCATAAGGAATTCGGGGAGGCTGTGCTCGAGCTGCTGGTAAGCAGCAAAATGTTTTATTAGAGATGAGAGATGTAGATATATTTCAGTGTATTCACTAAAGTGTCGCCCCAGGCCTTCTGGCTGGATTGAAGTACTGTCTGCATGACTGTCAACTGTACAGATATTTTCTGAATGTTCACAGTTTAGAGTCATACCTCTGCCTTGTAGTTGTGACCACATTGATTGCTCTGACAGTAGTGTCAGGACATTACAACTTGCTATAACTGTCAACTGTGCAGATTTTTGCAGAATGTCAACTGCACATAATTTATGTTCTGCTCATAATATTCTTGTTTAATGAATAATTCTTTCCAAATAATCACAGTTTGGTGTTAGAACATAATGTCCTCATGTTCTACTATATGAGGTTGGGGGTGATACAAGTCTGTAATAGTGACAGAAGTGTATACAGCTTAACAGAGCATAGTAATGCAGGTATTAATGCAATGCTTTTTCATTTTTATCACAGGTGACCAGGGAGGTTGGGCTTTGTCCCCTTCAAAACCTAATGTCAGTGTCTCTTCAGACTCTGACGATGATGGTGGCCAAAGTGAGGCACAGCTGGTGGTTGCAGGGGCTGAATCTGACACAGAGGTTTACATCCCTCATCCACCCTCATTATCACTGTACACACCAAGTATGCCTACACATACCCAGTACCCTCTGGCCACAGATATTGGACAGTCAAAGGGTGGGAACATTGAACAGGGAAGTGTGGCTACTGTGGTCACAGTGACTGTCGACACTTGCCATAGCCAAACAGTTGTTGAGGTACCACATAGGCAGATTGATAGGGGTGCTCACAGGAGGCCTGCTGTCCCTCCACCACCTGTTGCAGGTGTCTCATCATGTGTCACTTGTTGTATGTTTATGGCCATCATGGAGGCACAGGCATGTTCAGAAAGGAACTCCTAATGATTGCTCAGTGTCAGTCTGACATCCATGACTGCCTCCACCATGTTGTTGATACCCTGGAATGGTTGACTGATGCAGTGAAAAGACGTTAAGCTGAGAACAATTGCACATTATCTGTCTTGGAACACACATTGTCTGTGATGGAACATTGGGTTGGAGTTGAGTGTCAGCCTCATGGACATAGGCTATCAACAACATCTGCTGAGAGTCACCATGGTGATGCATAATCAGAATTCTGTCATGACAGCACATCCAGTGCTCCAGAGGGGAGTGTGCTGTCCACACCAAGATGTGGCAGGCCATGGGCTCATGGTCCTGGGCATTCTTGTGGAGTACATGTTCCCAGCAGACAGCAGTCACCCTCAAGTAGTAGCACAGCATGCATAAATACAAATATTTCAAGCATGGGCATTAATGCCCTTCTAGCTTGCCAATATAACAAACCACTTGTTCCCATAATAAGTATCCAGGTTATTCTTAAAAATATCTAAACTAGTACTTGCTTTAATGTAATTTGGTAGTCTGTTCCATGCATCAGAATCTGACCTTGGGTTTGGAGGTGCCAGTGCAACTCCTGGCAGAGTCAGTTCACATGTTCGGGGGTGGGGATGATGAACTGTCAGCTCTACCATGCACGTCCGACAGCTATCCAACATTCACACATATAGGGCTAGTACTGAGCTTAGATGTGTTCATGCAGACACTCACATACCACTGCCACATTCAGTGTACCTTACAGGCATACACACCATATTTCCACGGTCCATCTTCCTTGCTTCCCTTCCTGACTCACACTCACACTTGCCAGCCTATTAGGTCAGCCTAGGCCTCCTGCACCCCCACACAGCAGCCTGTGCAAGTGATGATACCTCTGCCACATCCCTAGCATCTTTCTCATAAATACAGGAAAATTAAGCTTTGTGTCTGATGCACTGGCTAACTATCTACATTAATATGAATTTGTTTCACCCATTTGACATGTTGTTTGTACTGTTCATTTACAGATATTGTACGTTGCCATTTATAATGAGTATAGCTTAATAATTTGTGTACGTTATGATGGATGCTGTTGTAATGGTTGTGTAGTCACACAATGAAAGGCATCTCATGGAAATGTTTACATTTCACTTTCAGGATTGTGTAAGCCACAGATATAGCGGGTCTATATTAAATGAATGAAACGACAAAAGAGTGAACGCTTTTTCATCGACACATACATGCCAAAACCTCAAAACAGTGAAATTACGGAACAGAGATTTTTTTCCCAAGGAAAAAAAATCGCTGCTCCAAAAAAAAAAAATGTAGAGACAAAATAACACACCCTCCCTACTTAAATATATCAACTCTGAGATCGCACCACAGTGAAGGAAACAGCAAAGTCCCAAGAACGGACCAGCAATTTTTTTTTTCTCTAGGAAAAAAACTCTGTTCCGTAACTTTGCTGTTTTGTAGTTTCGGTTTTTATGTGTCGATAAAAGAGCGTTCGCTCTTTTGTCTTTTCATTCATTTAATATAGACCTGATATAGCTACACATCTGCAATTAATCCATCAGTGTCAGAGCACATGATTGAATGTCAGCACAGAAGAGAAATGCCATAAGAAAGGTAAAACAGTATAGGTTCATGGGTTCATAGGTTCATATGTTTTAATAGGCTAACAAACACAAGGGCTTCTTTAAGCCTAGCCATGCATCCCTAAACTCTGTCAAGGTCTGATACACTCGATAATTGTAAGCAGGGTTTTGAGAGCTGAAACATCTACAAGCTAGGGCATGGGAGATGAACCATCTACAGCTTCCCTGTGTCCATTACAGACATTGGTCCTAAACCAGGTATGATTCTCCCTTTCCTCATCCATTTGTGTAACTTGCACTTGATTTGCATTAGGGCAGAACTCTGCTTCACATTGATGTGGAGCCTGTTCCATATAGGATGTAGTCTCTGGGTTACATATCTGTCTCTCCAGCATGTCCTATTTATACCACATGCAAGGTCTAGGTCTGCAGAACACATAATTCTGGTGCTAGTTGTTTCATGGATATGCAGAAGGTGTACAGTGGGGTCTGACACTGCCCTGTATGGCAGGCATATACCTCTCCACCAAAGCATGTAGGAGACAGAATACATGGATACAGTCTGCATATGACATGTTACGTACACCATGTAGTGGTTTAGTGAGCAACCTCCTCTGTGGATGTTACAGTTGCCAGATATGGCGGATTAGTTACATACCAAAGGTGGCACCAAAAGTGGCATTGCACTCAATGATAGGTATGATGAATGCCAAATACAATGAAACATTGACTTACTTAGATTTACATGCCATACCTTTGTTGATAGGTTGCACAACATAGAATGATTTCCCCAATATTACAGACAAATGACAGTCAAAGGCTAGATCACTATCTATTTTTTTTCCCTAATTGCCTGACTACTGTGTCGCTGTTTGAGGTGTGCTATCAATATGATAGTTACCAGGGGTGGACGACTTCCCAAAGGATAGTATTGTGCATTCTTGGCATTTAGTGTTAGTCCATGTCTCTGACAACAACTGTATGACTGTGTCAGCCCCTCCTGGATAACATTTGTGTCAGTGTGGGATTCGTAATTTGCAATCATCTGCAAATTTAGCCAGCCAGAGACTACAGACAGAGGCAGTGACTGGGGGATGATTAGTGAGGAAGTCCACTGGTGACTGGCCTCATTATACTGGTTGAATCCCCAATGCTAACTTCCTGGGTCCTGTTTGCCCGCCACTTGGTTATCCACTGACTGATATACTAGTTTGTACCTAACCTCTTGAGTTTATCAACAATGCCTGATGGGGACATAGTGTCAAATGCCTTATCAGGTCATGGTAGGTGAACTGAATCATCTGTCCCTCATCCATTGCTTTGGTTACATTCTCAGATAGGTTCACCAAGTAGGGAAGGCATGATCTGCCCTTGACGGAACCAAACTGGGTTTTGTCCAGTGTCTGTAGGTGACTACATATCTATCGATCTTTTCCATGCTAATTCTTTTCATGTCTTTACATATCACACTAGTCAGACGTCTGGGTCTGTAGTCTTCAGGGTCTTTAGATGGCCTACCTTTGTGCATGGGGATGACTATTGCTGTTCTCCATTCATAAAGCGCGATACCAGTATGGTGGCTAAAGTGAAATACTAATCCCAGATATCCTGAAAGGTCATGTTTCATGCTATATAGCAGGCATACTGGGATATTCTCTGGGCCCATTGATGCAGTGTACTTGGTGTCAGTGAGAGCATTAAGGACCTGATCCCATTTGATAACAGGGGTATTTATATTTGCTGGTATTTTCTTACGGAAGGTTGAGTGGGAGAGAGGGGTAATGTTGGGGCCAAATTTATGAGCCAGGAGGTTTGCTATATCATCTGCCTCATTATATGTTGTTCCAGTTACAATGAGATGTGCACACAATTGTGTCTTGCCTTTGCAGTTGCAGACATAGCTAAAGTATGCTTTGTGGTTGTCCTTGACCTGGGAGTCCAAAATTACTTAAAATCTGGCTGTGGTACACTTTATTTGTCCTCTGATTTGTTTGTTTACTTTGAGAATGCTTTAATCCTGCTGTGTGCTGCACCCATATGTTTTGCCATGAGTTTCTCCCTTCTGTTATTTAGCCTATCGATTCTGTGATTCCATCAGGGTGGCTTGATTTTCAGTTAGGTCTGTATTTCTCCCTGGTAGGTATGGCTGCCTCTAGTAACATGCTCGTACAGGGTTTCTGTGAACATGTTTACATAGACCACAGTGTTCTCAGTGTGTATGGGGGCTTGAGACTTGGACAGTGTATCACCTAGGTGGAGGTCAGTCTTACAGTAGTTCCTTAATATTCCATGTTTAGATGGTGGTCCATATTTTATTTCTACTATAAAAAAGAGACCATTGGTGTTTGGACCTTACCAGGGAAGACATTACAGTATGGGGTGTGCATGACTCTGCCATATTGCCAAGGTGCAGACCCAGTATGTTTGCTCCCTGATTGGTGTACTGGCTATCTGGTCCAGGAAGTTACTGTTTACAAAATCTAGGAATCTCTGTGCCTGTATGTTCGGTGTCATATAGGATTCCCAGTTAACAGTGGGATACTGCAAGTCACCCATGCATATGGTATTGCGTGGGATGGTTAGGGTTTCTAATACATTTAAATGCACGATATGGGTTTTCTGGGCCATAGAGGGGGGGCCTACAGCTTGCATGGATGTAGTATTGGATTTCACCTATTGTGATTTGAACTAGGCATAGCTCAAGTGCATTGTCCTGCTTGACCAGCCTTGAGATATCTTTAGTTTTGATGTACACAAAGATTCCACCACCTTTACTCCCTGCCTGTGAAGCAGCTGGTCTAACTGTATGGAAGGCATAATGACCTTGCACTGTTGTGTTCCCTGCCGCTTTAAGTCATGTGTCAGTGATGGCACAGATGTCTTCCGAGGCACAGATAGTATCTGTAAGTATAATCCTAGCCAGATATGTCACAGGTCATGCACTCCCACATGTACTATGACTGGGTCATATCATGGGATTATAGGAACTTAGTAGGCTAATGGCCCAAGGGCCCTTACAAGCCTAGCCAAATTCTACCCTTATTTTCATGATCAGCAACAATTACCTCTGTGCAAGAGGGACACAGATGGATCCCCCAGGGTGAATTTACGATTACACATCCAATTGTCCAGATTGTGTTTGAAGAGAACCAATGTAGTGCTTTGTTTGACATGAAGTAGGAGTCAGTTCCAAAGGTGTAGTAACCTCTGGGAGTCAAATCTGATCCTCCAGCATGTTGTGTTATTGTGACATACCAGGTTAAGGTATATAGTGATTAATCCATGTACCATTTGAGTTGTGGATATGCAGCATTTCCAATAAAGCCTGGTCACAGATTGCCTTATATGGAAGGCATAGATTTCCTCTGAGTAGTCTGCATGAAACAAAATAAAGTGACAATGATTTCAGATGACCCACATAGGACAGATGCTGAAAACCTCAAATTATACTTGTGAGGAACGTTGTGGTCTCTCCAATTGCTGCAAGTACTTGGAAAGGTGCATGCCAAAAGGGACATTATTGGCATGATGAGGGGACAGTACAGAGAGGTTATAACTACTTTTACTCTTCTGGGTGCAATGAGCCTACTTATGAGATGAGCAATATAGAATGCCCTTTTACCACTGTGGAGACATTGTGATCAAAGTTAAGGTAAGTGTCAACCTGTGTGACCAGTTTTCTCACCAGTGAGTGCATTACGTAGGGTTTTTTATTGATATGTGAGTTAGCAGGAACATTGCACTTACTGAGAGAGATACTAATACAGTTTTGTTGTATTGAGTTTAAGGCCATGGGTTTGGCATCAATCATCTGTGTGTGTAAGACCCCCTTGTAGAATGTTTTCATCATCTGGAGCTTCTATTACCACTCCCAGTTTGCAGTCATCAGCAAACTTTGTCAGTTGCAGACCTTTAATTTTAGCTTGTACTTTGGAGAACTACATTCCAAACAGTGGAGGTGCCAGTACAGATCCCTGTGGAACAACACTGGTTACAGGTGTGCTGTTTGATGTGGATTTGACTATTTTCACTCTATGAGTTCTATCAGTGAGCCATTTCGCAACCCATCTAAGGATATAAGGGTTGATCCCTAGCTGGGTGACTTTGTCAATGATGCTTGAGTGTGGGATAGTGTCAAATGCCTTGGCTACATCTAGGTAGGCTGTATGCTCAGATTTCCGCTTGTCTAGGTCCTTGGTGACTGTCTCAAAGAAGTCCACAATGTTTAACATGCATTATCCAAACTGACTAGTGGCAGCTGTTTGGAGCTTCCTATCTTTATTGATAAGGTCCATGATGATTCACTCCAAGGCCTTGTGTATAAGGCTAGTCAGGCTAATAGTGCTATAGTTCCCAGGCTTAGTGGAAGGACCACCATTGTGCAAGGGAATAATGGTGGCCATTTTCCATTCATTTGTGACAAAGCCAGTGCTTAGACTATGACTGAAAGGAGAACCCAAATGGGTTATAATTCCTGTTGGAGATCATGTAGGGATGCAGCCTGGGATGTTATTAGGTCATGTAGATGCTGTATTTTTGGCCTTAGAGAGGGCATTTACTACTTGTTGGTTTACAGATACAAGGTAGGGGGCAGGTGGTATTTATGTAATGGGGGTACATGTGGTGGGGACAGGGTGGTGAGGTATTCAAAGAACCTGTCAGCTGACAGGTGAGCTATGTCCACAGCCTTAGTATATGTGCTATAATTAACTACCAGTTTGTCACAGATATGGCCCTGTCCTTTTAGGTGACAGGTGTATCTAAATAACACCTTATGGTTGTCCTTTGTGGAGGAAGCTAATCTGAATTCATAGTTTGCTTGTGAGGACTTCACAAGAACTCTTGTTGGCTTGTTTAAGCTGAGTAGGGAGTGTTTCCAGTTTAGGACTCACTCCCTCTTAGTCTTAGACAGCTATTTTTTCCTCTTATTGTAAAGCCTATTAATGGCAGTTGTCCACCAGGCAGGTTTGCTCTTCCTTGCAGAGCTTGTTTAGGTCCCATCAGGTACAGCAGAGTCAATGCTCTTAAACAGGTGTTTGTATGCTGCGTTGGTGTAGACCTCGCCATGGTTGCCAGTTCCATCTCAGGGGGGTGGCAGTACAGCTATTTATACCATCCTGTAAGATGTAATTATGTGATTTGGAGAAGTGTTATAGTTTCTATGATGGTTGGGGGACATGTGATACATAGTCCACATGAGACTGCCTTGCGATCAGATCTCACTAGGGAAGACCTCACAGTGGGGGTGCTACAGTGGCACCCCATATTGGTTACTACCAGATCCAAGATGTTGGCACCCCTTGTGGGGATTTCAACCAGCAGGTCCAGGCATTGCAGTGAATGAACACAAGGAACCTTTGTGCAAGTGAGTTACACTGCAAGTAATTTACCCAGTCAGTGGATGGTTACTTAAAGTCACCCAAGCCAGCGTGTTTGGATGTATCTTGATAGACTCAAGTAGATTCAAATAGGCAGAGTGGTTGTTCTGATTCACAGAGGGTTTACTGTAGCTGGCAATGACTTGAATATGTGTCCTATCAACAGTTAATTGCACCTGAAGTATCCCCAGGGAATAGCTTCATAGGTTCATAGGTTGGTACTAGGCTATCGGCCTTAGGGCCTGTACAAGCCTAGCCTTAACAATTCCCTGGCGATTTCTTCTCACAGTGTTTACTTCCCTAGACCCCTGTCTAGCAGGGTGACTGACATAATCCCTGGGGTGAATTTCCTATCTCCCATCCAATCATCGAGGTTCCTTTTGAAGAGGACCAAAGAGGCATTTTACTTGACATGTATGGGGAGTCTATTCCAGAGTCTGGGGAGTCTCTGGGTCAGGAACCTATCCTTCCAGCATATTTTGTTCATTGTGATGACAAGGTTTAGATCCCTGGAGCATGTGTCTCTGAGGGATTGGGATTTCTTTAAGTGTGCAAACATAGTCCAGGATGCCGGTGTAGAACAGCTAAATGTACTGGTAAACCAACACAAAATTAAATCCAGTAACAAAAAGGCCCTTTTGTAGAATATCCACATCATTTGAGGATTCAACAATGGCTCCCAGTTTGCAGTCATCTGCGAACTTTATTAGCCAGAGTCCCTTAGTGTTGGTCTGTACTTCAGCGAAGTAGATGCCAAACAAGAGCAGTCCCAGGACTGAACCCTGAATTACTCCACTTGTCACTTGTCTGGAGCTGGATTCTGAGTCAGCTGCTTTTACAGTGTAGTTTCTGTCAGTAAGCCAGTTGGCAACCCATCGAGTGATGTAGGGATTAATGCCCAGCTTACTTAGTTTATTTATGATTCCAGAGTGGGGGATGGTGTCGAAGGCCTTGACAAGATCCAGATAGGCTGTGTGGACCACCTTACCCTTGTCCATGGCTCTGGAGACTGATTTGAAGAAGTCAATTAGGTTCAGGAAACAAGATCAGCCCTTCATGAACCCAAACTTCTTGGGGTTCAGTGTTTGATGGTTGCCAATGTTTTTGTTTATAAGTTCCATGATAATACCCATGGCCTTGAGATCAGGCTCGTCAGACTGATGGGTTGGTAGTTCCCGGGATCCAAGGTGGATCCCCCCTTGTAGAGTGGGATAACTGTAGCTGTGCATCACTCAGTAGGCATGAAGCCTGAGGTGAGGCTATGATTAAACATGAGGTGCCACTTCATTTTGTAATTCATGTAGTACACAGCCTGGGATGTCATCTGGTCCCATGGATGCTGTATTCTTAGCTTTGGAGAGTGTGTTTTTTAACTGTGTGGCCGTTATTACTGGAATTTGGCAATCTTTCGGTATTGAGATGGGCCCTTTAGGGGCTGAGGGGGGTGTGAAGTTTGCACTAAAGATCCGCCAGGATATTGGCAAAATCCTTGGGATCAGTATATTTAATGCCATTCTGTTGTAGCTCAGAGCAGATCTGAGCATTGCCATTTAGATTCTTGACATAGCTATAGAATGCCTTGTGGTTGTCTTTGGGATCTTTGGCAATTTTATTTTTGCAATTAGCTTTGGAGGATTTTATGAGGGATCTCAGCTTCTTACTGAGGCTGGTAAGTGAGTTTTTTGCATCCTGGGATTTTCCTCTTTTCTGCAACAGTTTCTTCCTTTTGTTGTAAAGTTTGTTTATGGCAAGAGGCCACAAGATTGGCTTCCTTTTTTTGGAGGAGAGTGTCTTGGTTCTATTGGGTATGGCACGATTAATGCACAAGTGGATGTGCTCATACAGTGCCTTAATGTAGGATTCAGCAGTCGAACTTTCAGTTCCCACCTGGATGGGTGTCATGAAGTTTGTCACTTCTGACTTGATTAGCATAAAGTTGGCTTTGGAGAAGTTTTTTGCAGAGGTTTCCTTACTGGGGGGTGGGGGTGAGATGTGGATGTCGAGGGTGATTAGCTTATGATCAGACCTGACCAACGAAGGGGTGACCATAGGTGTCGAGCATCAATTTCCCATGTTAGTAATGACCAGGTCTAGGATATTGGAGCCCTGGTGGGACTAAAGATTAGTTGATCCAGGTATTTGGAATTTATGAATTCCAAGAACCACTGGGCAAAGGTGTTGGTACATGAGTAGTTACTACTATGTAACCAATCTGAAATGTATTCATCTGTAATGACTATGGAAACACCACCTCCTTTAATTTTTACACTTTCAGTTTGTGGTCTGAACATGTGGAAGGAGGTGTAGGCCAATAGGGTTTGGTGCTCCCCACAGATGTGAACCATGTCTCCATGAATGCATAAATGTGTAAGTCTTTCAAGGTAAGGACTGTTTCTAGTGAGTGCAAGTTCATGTTACGACATCTAGCATTTAGCAGCATAAGCTTGAGGTTGTAATATGGAGTTTTCATGTCTGGGATTTTGTCCTTGAGACAGTGCCTAAAAAGGGCATTACGGAGGTGGCAAGATCCTTGGCCAGTAATTGAAATCCCAAGGGTGACAGATGAAGACTATGTATGGCAAAGCATCAGGGTCTGCTGATCATGTCATCACAGGCTTACAGATACTGTACCCCTTTAGAATGACACCAGAAACTAAGGTAATTATTGAGGTCAATCATTTTCAATTTGTATTGTGACATCATCCTAGGTGAGGGTAAAATGCAATTTAAGACTAGGGCCATACCTGCCTGAGACACATAGTCTGACATTTCAGTCATGTCTCTCTACATATAGTCCAGAGAGGTACATCATTCAGATCAACATGGACTATGACAAAATCACAGCGGTCCTATTGTAGAATATGTGAGTGCATGCTTGATATGGCAGATACTGTCAACTGTCAGACAGATGACTGTGACCCCCCTCTTTATCCAGCCTGGTGAGAGGGACATCTGTGTTTCTCACAGTGGAATCACATATGACATATGTTTGTTTTACTGTTTTGCCTTAAGGGCTTGACAGGTGAAATAATGGAGCGAGAACTATCATGTGTGTTACATTCTGCAGTGGGCGTATTTTGTGTAGCATGCTTTTGTTTGTATTTGAGAGGTCTCTAGTGTTTATGTATGTTTCTAGTGAGGACCTCCACATACGTAGGTATATGTGATGTGAGTCTGGGTGAAGTGGGAGGTGAGGTGTGCATGGTGACAATCTGCTCATTGTCATATGTACAGACATGTGCAAGAGAGAATGTATTATAGGCTGTTAATATACTTGCACCTCTGACATGTTGAGTTTGTGTTATTTGTGGTCCAATGACATGAGCATGTACATAATGTGGTGGATCACTGCCCCTGATAAGCAAGAAACCATGCATTTCTCCTTACTCAGCTCGGTGAGAGGGCATCAGTGTGTCTCACAATGAAGTTTGCAATGACTAGAATGTTATAGGTTCATAGGTTCATAGGTTCATACTAGGCTATCTGCCCTAGGGCATTTATAAGCCTAGCCAGAGTGTGTTTGGCTTTCGCCACCCATTTTAAAATAATTTTGCTATGCCCTTTTTCGAGGTTAGTATACTGTGCCTCTGTCTAACAGTGACACAGAAGTGATACCCGGGGTAAACCTATGATCTCCCATCCACTCATCAAGATTCCTCTTGAAGAGAGTCAATGAGGGACTCTGCCTAACCTGGACTGGGATTTTATTCCAGAGTGAAGGGAGCCTCTGGGTTATGAATCTGTCCCTCCAGCATGTCCTATTTATTTCAGTGCTGAGGTTCAAGTCTCTCGAGCGTGTAGCTCGATGGGATTTGGATTTACTAATGGACATGCTGCACCTCAGAAAATCCAAATCCCATCGAGCTACATGCTCGAGAAATTGTGCGTCGGCTTGCCTTATGGGCTTATAGGTTGGGCCTCCATGAGAAGTAGCTCTATGTGTTGATATGTGTGTTGTTATTACAGAGTGCATATGGGACTGCTGAGGCTATTTGTTATCTGGAATTTCTCTATGAGGTCTTTGTGATTTATGAAGGTTACATGTCACTGCCTCAGCTCATGTCTGCTTTGAATTTTGTGTAATGGGTGTGGTGTGTGTAGCACTGACTACCTTATTGATATTAGGAGTAGTTTATGTGAGAGCTTTGCCTCTAGTGACATACACATCCAGACTGGTTAAACAGTATGATTTCCTGGAGACAATTCAGGTGCTATTGACTGTTTGTAGGACCCTATGCAAGTCATTGCCAGCTACAGGACCCCTTCCATGAATCATGACAGCCACTCTGCTTCTCTGTATCTACTTGAATCTATCAAAATACATCCAAGCACCATGGTTTTGGGCAACTTTAACTACCCACCCACTGACTGGGTAAATTACTCGTGCTCAAACTCACTTGCCCAAAGGTTCCTCAACTTCATTAACTACAGTGCCTTGGACCAGCTGGTTGATACCTCCACAAGGGAAGCCAACATCCTGGATCTGGTGCTTACCAATATGGGGGAACCACTGTAACATCCCTACTGTGAGGTCCTCACTGGTAAGATCTGACCACAACTCAGTCTCATTCAAAGTAACTATCACACCAGACCCCCTCCCCACCTTGCAGCAAATAACCTAAAAACCTTCTCCAAAACAGATTATAAACCATTATGGGATGGTATAAATAGCTTCACTGGATCTCCTCCCTCAGATAGAACTAGCAACTATGCCAAGCTCTAAACCAATGCTTTATGCAAACACCTGTATAACTGCATTGATTCGGCTGTACCTGATAGGAGCAAAACATGCTCCTCATGGAAGAACACACCTGCCTGGTGGGCAACTGCCATTAACAGGCTTTACAATAAGAGGAAAACAATGCTGTCTAATAGTAGGAGGAAGGGAGCTCCCCTAAACTGGAAACACTCCCTCCTCCTTAAACAAGCAAATAAGTGTTGTTGTGAAGTCCTCCAAAACAAACTGTGAGTCCAAATTAGCTTCCTCCACAAAGAATAACCACAGGGCATTCTATAGTCACATCTATAGCTGAAAAGGAAAGGGACAGATTTGTACCAAACTTGTAGTTAATAATAACACATGTACTAAGCCTGAAGACATAGCTAACCTGTTGGCCAACAGGGTCTGTGAAAACGTCACTCCCCTGTCCCTGCCACACGTACCCCATGACATCTCTAACAGCTGTCTCCTACCTTGTATCTCTAAAGAGTAGGTCGTAAATGGCCTCTCTAAGGAAAAAACACAGCATCTATGGTACCAGAAAACATCCCAGGCTGTTTCCTACATGGCTTCCAACATGGATTAGCAACACCACTAAGAACTCTTTGCAATCATAATGTAAACACCAGCTTCATCCCAGTTGAATGGAAAACAGCCATCGCTATTCCCTTGCACAGAAGTGGTGCATCGACTGACCCCTGGAACTTTAGACCTATTAGCCTGACTAGCCATATCTGCAAGACCATGTGGCAAATCATCATGGATCCCCATACAATGTACTTGCATGTAAGGCAGATGCAGAAGGCCAAAAAAAAAGAAAAAATCAAAATGAGGCCAGCAACAAAGAGTGAAAATATATAACATACTTTAATACACTATGGCAAAACCAAAGAATCCTTCTTCAGTGATATACTACTGACAATTAATGAATACTTAAATAGTATTCGAAATAAATCAATTAAGCAGATAAATCAGTATTTAAAGGCACAGTATTTTAACAAGAGGTATACTCAAAATATACAACCAACTTTAAAAACATTTAAAGATGGTCATTCAAGCCAGGGGAAAACAAACCCCCTAATTGTACAATCCAAGCCCTATCTTTGTTATTTAATATACCATGTCATCCCATTTTCCTGGATCTATCCCCCCATATTTTATCAATAATTGTGAAATTAAATTTGGCTGTTTTATGATTTAATACATTTGTACAAAGCAATTGTCAAACGCTGATTTCTCATGTCACTTAGATGTTCTGACATTCTAATCCTGAGTGGCCTGGATGTCTGTCCCACGTAAAAGGCAGAGCAGGAGCATGTGGCCAAATAGACCACCAAATCTGTACCACAATTTACAAAACATTTTATCTTGTACACCCTGCTAGTATTTCTACTAGAAAATTCTTTAGTTTTAATCATGTGTGTACAAAATGAGCAGTGCCCACAAGGAAATACCCAATCAATTTGTCCCCTGTTAAAGTAAGTTGTTGACAAAAGCCTGTTGATATATACCCAGTTTTGAAGTGATTGAAGTATGAGCCCAAATTATGGCCTCTATGATATGAAAATAAACACTCTGGAGTTAGTATCTTAGCTAACTCCTGATTAGCCAAAAGAATGTTCCAATTATTCCTAATTACATTCCTAGTAGCATTGATGTTCCTGCCATAAGTTATCTCAAACCTAGCCACCTCCTCCTGTATACCTGATTTCAACTTATATTCCAATAATTGGGCTCTGTCTTGTTCTCTGGCCCAATTACTAGCTGTCCTAACATACCCTGGCTTGTATCTCCAATTGCAAAACCTATGTATAATGTCCTGTTGATGGTATTCGTAAGTACCTTGATCTGAGCAAATTCTCCTCACTCTCAAAAACTGGGATTTGGATATATTTCTAATGATGTGATGGGGGTGTAAACTAGTTGCCTCCAATAAACTATTATACTGGGGGTATTTACGAAACACTTGTCTGGAAAGAGTGTGATCAGGATTTCGTGTTATGCGAACATCCAAAAAATGAATCTCCTGGTCATGCATATTAAGTGTAAACTCCATTCCCCATTTGTTCTCATTTAGATACTGGATAAACTCTAGTAAATATGTAACATCACCCCGGCAAATCAACCAGCAATCGTCAAGGTACCTACGCCAAATATCCATGTCCCCTAAACACATATGTAATGGGTCATAGATAAGATGTTCTTTCAGGTACCCCATAAAAAGGTCTGCATAAATAGGGGCAAATGAAGCCCCAATTGCAGTTCCCTGTGTTTGCCAAAAGCAATCTGCCTGAAAGTGAAACACATTTTTTTTTTGTTAGTACATGTTCAGCCATGCAAGTTAACAAAGTATTGAAACTGGGTGGATAGATGTCCGCCTTGTAAAGCCAATATTTTAGGGCCTCCAACCCAGCCCAATGACGGATATTCATACAAAGGGTGGCAACATCTAAAGTGTACATCATCCAACCCGGTTCCAACTGTGAGTCAGACAAAATCTGGAGAAACTGAGTGGTGTCCTTTAATCTTGAGCAAACCATTTTTAATAAAGGTTGTAAATATAGTGTAAGGAATAAAGAAAGGGGTTCTGTCAATGAACCCCTTCCAGAAACTATAGGTCTTCCTGGTGGTTTCTCCAAACATTTATAAATTTTAGGTAGCAGATAAAAAATCTGTCTCTGAGGACCATACACCACTAGTTGTCTTTTAGTAGCCACATCAATAATCCCTTCCTCTACAGCAAGTTCCAAAATAGGAATCTATTTTTTGAACTGCATAGTGGGATACAGTGACATCGACATATAGTATATGGAATCATATAACTGTCTAAAGGCTTCATTCAAATAATATTGCATGTCCATGACCACCACTGCTCCTCCTTTATCAGATGAAGTAATAACAATATTGGAATTATTTTTCAAATTTGTTAACGCCTGTTATTCCTGTTCTGACAAATTATGGCCTAACATGCATGAATCATATTATTTAAAATGCAAATATTTAAGACAACACTTTTGAAATACAGAAACAAATTTGTCCATAGGAGGCTGGAAATTAAATCTTTGAAACTGAAAATCTGTACCTATCTGACTCTTATCTTGTTCACCAAAAATTGTTTTAAGTTTAATAGACAACAAAAGGCCAACACATCATTGACAACAGTATTTTCATTCACAAAGAAACCTGGAACATACGATAATCCTTTATTAAGTAGTTGTAATTCAACATTGGTAAGATCAACAGAGGAGATGTTATGCACATTAAAAACTTCTGTTATCGAGGTATTAGAACATGTAACAATGTTTCCACATTTTTCACTTTTTCTATGTTTTCTACCACCCTGTGTTGCTTAACCTAAAGGGTCATCCAAACCTCTGGATTTTTTGTGTACTGGGGACCACTGAGTGAGTACTTGTTCAATTTCTGTAACAGACGAGTCCTCCCCTGAGGTACTATTATAATCTGTTTTAGATCTCTTTAAAATGGATCTAGGTCTCTTCTTCCTAAGTTTCCACACACTTGGCTGTCCATCAAAAAACGTAACTGTTTTTTGGGACCAAATGTTTTACCCTTGTTGTAATCTGACAGGTCCCATTGAAATTTCTGTAATTTCTTAGTTTTTAATGTTTTCTCCAAGGATAATAAATCCTGAGAAAGTTTGGTCAAGCATGTTGTTCATAACCTCTCTCCCTTAAATTGCATTCTAAATTCTCTATTTCCTGATCAAACTTTGCTTCTCTACTACAGAGCTGTGAGATTCTACTAACCTGTCCCTTTACAATATTATTGAAAGTGTGCCTAGGATACATACTATCAAATGATAGCAGACTATTACGCCAGCACATTTTAGGTTCTATAACTCAGTATCTGAGATAGATTTTTTGGATGTTCATTTAATGAAGAACACAGAAGGACATATAGAGACAGCTCTTTATAAAAAACGGGCTGGTGCAATAGTCTGCATGCATGCATAACAACATGAACTGAGTAAAATTATTAATGAGAGCAAAACTAAGAGGTTCAGTATGGCTAAACCTTGGTTTACTGGGAATTCAAATAGAAGGACAGGATGGCATGGTCATATAACAAATAATGAACATGGACATCTACTTCCTCACATACAGTAGTGATGTGGGTGGTATCTGTGATATCATTACACAGAATTGGATGGTTCTACACACAGACCCCAAGATAGCTAATACTGTGGGTGTACAACCAAGATTCACATTTAGGAAAAACAAAAACCTAAAGGATATCTTATATCGTGAGCCCAGAAATAGTATTATTAAAAAACAGTGATGACAGGGAGGTTGGGACCTTTTCCTTGTCAACGATGTAAAGCCTGCTGTTATATTACACAACATAGTCTATTTATACATCCAAGAACAGGACAAGTGTATTCTTTAAAAGGTTATGCTGACTGTAGAACTTCTTCTTCTTCTTTCGGCTTTTCCCGGTTAGGGGTCGCCACAGCGGATCACCTTGTCCGCACATTGAATGGCAGTGGAGTTTTTACAGTGTCGAGTTGCCAGCCCGGCGCCCAACCTTCCACAGAAGGCACACTCACACGCACACCTAGGGCCAATTTAGAGTGTCCAATCCACCTGCAGCATGTCTTTGGGATGTGGGAGAAAACCGGAGCACCCGGAAGAAAACCCACGCGACCACAGGGAGGACATGCAGACTCCGCACAGAAGGCACCCCAGCCGAGGATCGAACCGGAGAACCTCTTGCTGTGAGGCGGCAATGCTAACCACTGCACCACCATGGCCGCCCTATATGCTGACTGTAGAACACAACATGTTATTTATTTAGCTATGTGTCAAGGGTATGATTCATATTATGTTAGTAAAACAAATTGCATGTTAAAAAACAGAAAATCACGCTTTTGATATTAAACTCAAAAGTGCGCATAATGCACTATCTCAACATATAGAGATGAATATTGGGCATTCATTTTTGTTTATGGTGCTACAGATAATTAATAAATATGATAGAGCTGGAGACTTGGTTAATGAGACTGAATGCAATGAAACTAGATGGATAATAAGGCTTGGGGCTGATAAACCCCTGGCCTGAATGCTGCTACAACTTTAAAACCCATATTAAGAAAAAGGAGGGTAAAATACTAGTCTCTGATTGGTAGTGATTTATTTTAAATTAACTGTCTTATCTGTTATGTATCATCTGATGAAGGGCATGTTTGCTTGAAAGCGCTTATGGTGCACTTTTATACATTTTTATTGTTTTAATAAATATTATATCAATAAGTCTCAGCTTGGTGTCTCCTGCCTTACTCTCATTTTTCCATTTGGCATTTGTTGGCGGTGAGACTTTGGTGCAAGGCAACAATTTTGTTTGATTTAGTATTTTGAGATTATAAAGTGAATTCATATATATCTATATATATATATATATATATATATATATATATATATATATATATATATAGCTGTATATATATATCCCCAGGATTCTATCTATATATCTGTCCCCAGTATTCAATAAAATCCATGTAGGCTTCATGTAGAGCCTACACAGAATGTGTCCATATACATGGCCAGAGTTCCCCCCTCTGCAGCGTGCCATGCATATTAATCATGACATGTTGCTGAGGGAGATCACAGTAACACAGATATTGAACAGTGCAAGCAACAGTGTAGAGGCTGTCCTGTACTTGTGGACTGTCCAGAAAACCTGTGGACAGTTGGTAAGCACAGCACAATACTTTTTTTTTAAGCTTTATGTGATGTTTGCACAGTGTGGCATGGGGCTTAGCGATGGCAAGCTGCACTTATACATATACAGCAGACATTTGGTATATATATAAAAATAGAAACTGGATGTAATCAATATAATTTTTTGATTTTTTTCTTCCTGTTTGCACTACAGTGCAATGCTTAGCAATGCAGAGCTGTGCTTTCTGTTATATATCTAAAAATAGAAACTGGATGTAATTTTTTTCCCTGCTTGTTTGTGCAGTGCAGCACAGTGCTCAGCAATGCTTACCTGTACTTACAGTAGACATCCGCTAGACATCTAAAAATAGGAACAGGATGTATTCAATTACTATAGTTCTGTTGTGCTTAGCAATGCACAAACCTGAGCAGCAAAGCTTTGCTATGCTAACAGGCATCTTAGTAGTATATGTGAATATATAAGATATAACAAACAAACAAAAATAAGTGCTGCCACACAGACAAAGCTGATTGATACTAAAAATCTAATGTAAAAAAGAAGAAAAACTATCACAGCACCACGACTCTCAATATGAACTTTATTTGCTAGCGTGTACAACTTTCACCTTAAAGGCTTTTTCTGGCAAAAAAAACTACATCAACTTTAAAAATCCATTTAAATATTTAAGTCAATTTGTATAAATCACATTAAAAATATCACACGACCAGCATTCCAATAAAGCAATTAAAATTAGGGTACATGCAAAAACAGTAAGAATGCATATAAATATACATATTAAAGATGTTTTTTAAATATATAATGCACTTTCACTTGCTACCATTATATTAGTTTGCATACATAAATATATAACAAGGGCAAAAGATTATTTCTACCTTATTACGTATATTCTTAAGCTTCGGTTTTATTGTAAAATTGTAATTTAAACCTGAATGTTGCTGTGTAAGAAATCTAAGTATCCATTTGTTTTCAATCATTTCAGTAAAATTTTTAAAATCTCCATCTCTGATAGTTTCTGCTATGATTTGCAGTATCAAAAACTTGAACTGATGGGAACTACTAGACTTTTTAATATGTTTATATAATGCGTTTGTATCAACCTGTCGACGTATTTCTGATATATGGTCACAGATACAATCTTTTAATCTCCACTTCATTTTGCAGATATAAAAATCAACAAGTAAGTCCTGGGCAGCAATCCATGTCTCTAAATGTCAGATTTTAAGGAACATTATCAATAAAGTTTAAAATAGGATTGTGTTCTGATAAGTAATCTTTTCAAATAAGTGTGCATTATTCCTGTATTTGCTGCATGTGTGTTCCAGTTTGATACAAGTCAACTGTTAAATAGAAATGAATAAAGAATGCAGCAACAAATGTTTGAAATTAATGTAGTGCGATACCTAGAGTAAGGTTCATGCCTGTGTTCTGCCCATTTTGTCTGAAATAATGTGATATAGTCCACTCAGTCAAGGAACAAGGTATATGGGTAAGGTAAGTGAAGTCCAGGGCAGCTATCCATGAGTCTAAATGCCATATTTTAAGGAGCATTATCAATAAAGTTTAAAACAGGATTGTGCTTTGATTAATCTTTTCAAATAAGTGGGCATCATTCCTGTGTTCATGATATGACAACAGTCAACTGTTACATATTAACTAAGAAATAATGCATCAACAAATTTCAGAAATGCATATAGTACAGTACTCAGTTTGTCAAGCCTCAGTTCAGATACTTTTACCCCAAAATATGCTTTAGATAGCACTTAGTAAATGAACAAAGTATATGGTTAGGTCACCAGATGTCATACACAGCCATACATGTGAGTAACTGCCATATTTCATGTGACATTAAGCATTACAGTGTAAAAGGAGATGGTGCTTTGATAACTACTGGTTTCAAATAAAGTGCTTATTCACATAGTCACTGCATTTGCTTTCCAATGTGATACCACACACAGCTATGCATATGTATAAATGTATGACTTCACACAAAATGTAGAAATAAAAGTCTTAAAGGAGATGGTGTTTTCTGAATTCTTTATATTCATATGAAGTGCACATTTTTCTTGTAGTCACTGCTTCTGGGTTCTAATCCCATGACAGCCAACTAAGATATGACTATCTGTCTAATGTACTCAGTGTACACAAACATACCTCTCAACTGTCACGATTTTTCAGAATGTAATGACTAGTGAACCATATGTCTGGTCCTTGATTAGCAGATACATGACATTACTTAGAATGCAGTCCAACCAAATAGTGTTGAAGTGCTAAAGTATAACCAGTAAGAAGTAGTACTACAACGTTGCGAGTCCACAGATAGGATTTATTAATACAAAAATACACAAATAGTTAAGCGCTTTCATCAAACAGTATGACTTCATCAGAACAGTTAAAATATGAACTTTCAGGCTTAAATACCCCGCAGTTTGAATTAATTGGTCTAGGAATTAGCAAATCATATTTCAAACATGCCAAATCTCATGAATAATGAAACAAATAATTAAATAAGTCCAACATTAAACATGTGTACCATTACAATATACATATAAAAGTAGCACATTTTTATGTAAATATTTTTATATTTTTATATAAAAATTATAATGCAAAAGTGCAAAAGTATAAACTGTTAACATTTTAAAAAAAGACTTTCTTACATATTGAAAATTACTTCACTGACTGAACAGCCAGTGTATTATACTAAATCTGCCTTCTCTTTCAAAACAGGCATAATTGAAAGATGTTCATTAATGTCCGGGGGTTGATCAGCAGCTAGTCGGAGTTGCCACATCAATTCCTTCTTGTGCAACTTATTTTGCCAATCACCCCACCCCCCTCACATCCACTGTGACAAAATCCAAAATACCAAACTTAAAACCACTAAAATTTCTACACAAACCACTATGTTTGTATAATGCATTAGTATTTTTTCCAGATTTGATATCATATAAATGCTCATATATCCTGTTCTTCAACATCCTTTCCGTCTTTCCGACGTAGAATGAAGAACAGGAAGTACATTTAGCAAGATATACCAGTTTACTGGAACAACAGTTCCCATTTTTCAAATAAATATGACACTTGTTGAGATTATTAATATTGATGTCATGTTCAAGCATTATATAGGAACAATAATGACATCTACCACAAGGTTTACTACCATATGAGTTTCTCTGTTTTTCATTGGAGTTTCTGGAAACCTCCACCAAGGATTTTATGTTACTACCTACTTTGGTGGAGAAAATAGGTTTATCACCAAGAACCCGGATTATTTCCGGATTGGTTCTAAAAATATTCCAATTCTTTAACAAAGTTGTTTTAACTTGAGAATAAAGGGGACTAAACTGCACTACACATGCCTGTTGAAAATTGGTGCCAACCATAGTATTACCAAAATCAACAGTATCAACTGGTTTATGATTGATGCTATCCAGTAATGGTTTATACACGGTACCCCACTTGTCACCAACCTCCTGGAGTATTGAATCAATGAAGTACCCCGGGTAGCCTCTCTCTAAAAACATCTTCCTTAAATTCTGAAATTCCAGTATCACGTCTTCTTTTGTAGTGGTCATTCTGGCTATCCTCACTGCCTGTCCCTTTACAATACTTCTTTTCTGGTGGATAGGGTGGTGACTGGTATAATGCAAATATGCATTGCAAAATGTATTTTTTCTGTAGATTTTGGAGTGGAACCTATTTTGTTTTTTAAAAATCTGTACATCAAGGAAATTAATTTCCTGCTGATGGTATTGAAAAGTAAATTTTAAATACCTAGTAGTCTGGTTTATATATTCCAAAAACCTAGGGATTCCTGCTACACCCCCTTTCCACACAATAAAAATGTCATCCAAAAATCTACCATAATATGCAATGCAGGATGAAAATTCCATATCAGGTTGAAAAATATATTTTTGTTCCCACCATAAAAACACTAAGTTAGCATACAAAGGGGCACATGCAGCACCCATAGCAACATCCTGCAGTTGTTTAAAATATTCACCACCAAAAAATATAAAATTATTCTCAAGAATCAGACTCATTAACTCACATAAAAGTGATACCTCATCAGGTTTTAAAACAGAGTCGGAAAAAAGAACTTCCTCGAAAAAATCTAGCCCTTCCAGTTTTGGAATACAAGAAAAAAGATCCTGTACATCAACTGTAAGAAACCAACAATCAGGTATCCAAATATCTTGCTTAAGCTGACCCAAGAAGTCCCAAGAATCCTTTAACAAGTGCGGAAATTTGCTGACAATATGTTTCAGTTTCACATCCACATAAACCGCTAGGTTATGCGTCTTGGATCCTGCGGCTGCAACTATGGGTCTGAACGGTGGTTTCCTATAATCTTTGTGGACCTTCGGTATCCCAAAAATTGTTGGTATCCTAGGAAATTTGTTTAACAAAAAGTTGTATTCTTCCCTCGAAATCCTCTGATCTATCAGATATTCATATAAAAAACTATCCAATCTCCGGTAAGAAATATTGATTTCATTTTTAGAGCATAAAGAGTATCTATCCTCCTGGAATATTATATTCTGCATATCATTATTGTATTCCTCTACACCATAAATAACCACCACACCCCCTTTGTCAGGGGTCATAATTCTTATATCCCTATTGTTTCTGATACTGTCAAGGATGTTTTTTTCTTGAATGTTCAAGTTGTTAAAAACTTTCCTTTTTTCACCCCAGGTTTTAAATAAATCTTCCCTGACTAATTTCTCATATGCCACTATAAGTGGATGCAGTGGGGGGTTAAACATGCTACTTTTCTTTAATACCTTGTTGGATTCACCCTTGTTTGTTTTATCTGACAGTATAAGATTCAAATTTAGTTTCCTAAGATACAACTGCAGGTCAATCATGACTGAAGCTATATCCGGCACGTGGGTTGGTACAAACTTAAATCCCTATGAAAATAATGAAAATAAATCCTTAGTAATAGGAAAATTAGAATATTTGTATATGTTGAAACCATCCAAACTGTACTTAATATTTTCAACACTCTGAATCTGTTCTATACTATCTACCATTGGTTGTAAGTCTGATTCTGCTTCACAACCCTGCTGTAAGTCTTGTTTATCCCTTGTCTGCGTTTCGCTATTCTTTCTGAGCATCGAGGCATGGGAAAATCCTGAATGTCATCCAAACACTCAAGATCATTATCACTATTGTGAATATCATCCATGTCAACCTCCATATTTAGGCTAGCTCTAAGCCTATTGTCTATCCCTCCAGGACCGTGTTCCTCCTGCTGCTGCATATAAAAAAACAGTTTATCAGTTGGATAAACTCTACCTTGCTTATATTGTTTGTTATCCCTTTCCATTTTTTTAACTTTTTTCTTGAATATATTGTCACATTTTTGGTCCACCCTACTGATAATCTTGTAATACAAGTTTTCATACTGGGAAAACAGTAAATCAGTGTTAATATTTTTATTCAACATATTCACTTCTTCCCTTAATCCAATAATCATGGATTCATAAACAGCAACAGTTTTGACCAACAATTCCAAACCCCACTTATCAAACATTTCAGGGAAACTCCTTACAGTCACATTGTCATAATAAATTCCATAAGGAAACTTAAAAACCCTTAGTCCCTGTGGTACTAACTCTTGCTTAATACATTCATTTACATAGCATATTTCCATTTCACACAGTTTAAATTTGAACAGCTTCTTTTCAAAAGCATAAATCATTTCCTTTAAAGACGTGTATTCAACATGCTTAAAATTTCTAGACTCAGAATTCAAATTATACAGTCTACTACCAGTTTCCTGAAAAGAAAAATGTCTTTGTATTAACTTTCCATATCTGTCAGTTTTGGTATTACTAGTTGGATTATCATTACCAGAATTATTTTTTCCCCTAGAACCACTATTAACATAACATCTTTCCTCACCAGTTCATGTTGCTTGTTTCCCAATCGACTTGGAAAGGTTTTATTTTTATAATTACATGAACAGTTTGTACAATAGGGTTCTTTGTCTTCCCCACCTCTGCATAGAGGAGGTTGACAAGGGCCATTAGAGCCATGAATAATGTTAATCTTGTCAGCCATTGACTTAGAAACAGTACCTGGTTTAGAATTGAAAGTTACACGCTCCTGGCGTTTAGTTTAGTCCCCTTTATTCTCAAGTTAAAACAACTTTGTTAAAGAATTGGAATATTTTTAGAACCAATCTGGAAATAATCCGGGTTCTTGGTGATAAACCTATTTTCTCCACCAAAGTAGGTAGTAACATAAAATCCTTGGTGGAGGTTTCCAGAAACTCCAATGAAAAACAAAGAAACTCATATGGTAGTAAGCCTTGTGGTAGATGTTATTATTGTTCCTATATAATGCTTGAACGTGACATCATTATTAATAATCTCAACAAGTGTCATATTTATTTGAAAAATGGGAACTGTTGTTCCAGTAAACTGGTATATCTTGCTAAATGTACTTCCTGTTCTTCATTCTACATCGGAAAGACGGAAAGGATGTTGAAGAACAGGATATATGAGCATTTATATGATATCAAATCTGGAAAAAATACTAATGCATTATACAAACATAGTGGTTTATGTAGAAATTTTAGTGGTTTTAAGTTTGGTATTTTGGATTTTGTCACAGTGGATGTGAGGGGGGGGTGATTGGCAAAATAAGTTGCACAAGAAGGAACTGATGTGGCAACTCCGACTAGCTGCTGATCAACCCCCGGACTTTAATGAACATCTTTCAATTATGCCTGTTTTGAAAGAGAAGGCAGATTTAATATAATACACTGGCTGTTCAGTCAGTGAAGTAATTTTTAATATGTAAGAAAGTCTTTTTTTTTAAATGTTAACAGTTTATACTTCTGCACTTTTGCATTATAATTTTTATATAAAAATATAAAAATATATACATAAAAATGTGCTACGTTTATATGTATATTGTAATGGTATACATGTTTAATGTTGTACTTATTTAATTATTTGTTTCATTATTCATGAGATTTGGCATGTTTGAAATATGATTTGCTAATTCCTCAACCAATGAATTCAAACTGTGGGGTATTTAAGCCTGAAAGTTCATATTTTAACTGTTCTGATGAAGTCATACTGTTTGATGAAAGCGCTTAACTATTTGTGTATTTTTGTATTAATAAATCCTATCTGTGGACTCGCAACGTTGTGCTACTACTTCTTACTGGTATTACTTAGAATGCAATTTATTGGCAAATCTGTTATCATAACACCTTGCTATTAATGTATGACCACACTATGTAAAAATGTCCAAGGTTGGTTGAAAAAGCACCACAGTGGTCGTGATCCATGTTAGGTGACAATTTTACAGCAATCCCTGCAGCCTGAACTTCAACAGCTTAATGGTGGACATCTGCTTGACATGTGTCTGATGTCTACTGCACAGGAGTGGCCACCTATGACCAAAGTGTTTCTACCTCCCACATGTCCTAGGTATGTCATACTGCACATGTATGTTACTAGAACACATGTACATGTTCCCACATCATGTCATACAACATCCAGTTTGCTGTCTTGTTGCTTGACAGGCATTGTAGACTTGCAAGGCCAAAGTAATGACTGCAAAGTTGAACAAGTTCTCTGTGCATTCATGGATATCCACATCCTCACTGCAAGGAGTGCCTACAGATAATGTGTTTGATTCTGTCAACTCCAAGGGTGTAGCAGCATGACCCTAACTTTGCTGGAGTCGTACACTGTCACATTTGTAGGTATGCAATTGTGACCATGCCTAATAACAGGATTATGGTTAATGCAAGGGCCACATGCATTGCAAAACATCATACTTACTCAACCATCTTATGGCACCCCATCAGGTGCAGTTTTACCTTAGGAGAACTACATAAAAGTGATATGTTAGATTTCAGCATCTATCAGGCCACTGCCTAATGATGGCCTGCTGTGATGTACACCCAAGCAAGATTCTATTGCTAATGGCATAATCAGTGATTGCTGATGAGATGTGGAAAGTGTCTCCACCCATCTACTCCTATGCCACACAAAGACAATGTGTGAGAGATGTGACTATATTAAAAGCCTCGATTCCATGCTGTCTCACACACCAGTCAGTACATATGACAATGAGCAGTTTGCCAACATGCACACCTCACCTCCTACTCTACCCACATCCACATCACAGATGCCTGCATGTGAGGAGCTTCTTACCAGACACATACACAAACAACAGACACCTCAAAAACCCAAATGCAAGCTCACTACACATAATCATACCTTTATAGAACACAGTAAACATAATAACTCACGCACCACTGTCTCACCAGTCAAACACCTGAGGCAAAACACATAATCAAACCTATTGGTAGTAGGTTATTGCATCATGAGACACATTGATATTCCTCTCACCAGGCTACATACGGGAAAGGTCACAGACACTGTCTGTGAGGTGCCAGGATATGCCATACCACACATGCGCACAAGTCTGTCAACATCAGGTAATGTTATGACTATGTCATAGTTCCTGTTGGTATGCACATCTTCAGACATCCCTCACTGGACTGTATGCAGAGATATGACTGAGCTTATGGACTCTCTGTCTCTGGCAGGTATGCTCATAGCCTTCAGCTGCATTTAACCTTCACCTAGGATGTTGGTTCAATACACATGGAAAATGATTGAATTCAATAATTGCCTTAGCATGTGGTATCATTGTAAGGGGATGCACTACATATCTGCCTGGGGCAATTTGGCCATCAGACCTCAATGCTTTGCTGGAGATGGTCTTCATCTGTCATCCCTGGGATTCTTTGTACTGGCCAGGGCTGTTGACATGCCCATAGTGCATCTAATAGGTGATGCCTCAAGGGAAAACTTTCCAATGAGAAAATGTCATCTTTAAACAACATCACAGTTATGCTGCTATGTGCTAAGAATTCCAGCATGAAACTCCACTCACTGGAAGGTGTCCCCACCTTAGAATATGCAGACATTTGCACAGACACAGACACCTAGTTCAAGGTTGTGAGCAGTACCACAGCCATACTGGGCTACATTCCCTTCCACATGTTTAGACCTCAATCTGAAAGTGTGCAAATTAATGCAGGTGGTGTATACATATTCATTAAAGATAGATACACATCCAGATTGGTAAAACAGTGGGATTCCCTGGAGATACTGCAGGTGCTATCCACTGCTGGAAGGGCACCTAATCAAGCCATTGCCAGCTATAGGAACAACTCCCTGAATCAGGGCACCCATTGTGCTTATTTGAATCTACTTTTATCTATCAAGATACATTACAACACCATGGTTTGGGGTGACTTTAACTACCTAGCAACTGTGTTGGTTATGCATGCTCAAACTCACTTTCCCAAAGGTTAGTCCACGTCCTTAACTACAATGCCCTGAACCAGTGGCATGACATCCCCATAAGGGGTGACAACATACTGCATTAGGTGCTTACCAATATATGTGACCACTGCAGCACCTCCACTGTGATACCTCCCTGTTGAGATCTGACCACAAATCAATGTCATTAAAAGTAAGTATCACACCTGACCCTTCCCCCCTTGCAGCAAATGATAAACTTCAACAAAGCAAATTATAACCTACAATGGGCTGGTATAAATAGTTTGACTGCATCTCTACCCTCAGATGGAACAGGCAACTATGCTGAGCTCTACACAAATATTTTATGCAAGTACCTGTACAACTGCATAGACTTGGCTATATCTGACAGAAGCTAAACAAGCTCCTCATGGCACAGCAAGCCTTCCTGGTGGACAAGTGCCATTAGCAGGCTGGACAATAAGAGGTGGACATAGCTGTGTGACAGTAGGAGTGAGTAAGCCCCCTAAAATGGAAGCCCGCCCTCCTCAGCTAGAAAAAGAAAATAGTGTTGCTGTGACATCCTGCAAAATAAGTATGTTATAAAATTAGCCTCCTCCGCAAAGGACAACCAAAGTGTATCATGTAGTTACATGTGTAATCTAAGAGAGAAGGCCACTCAGGTTTACACCTAGTTTACCTTAGATCACCATGTTTCCCCAGTGGTAAAAAGGGAATTATATCTTGCTCATGTCATAACTGAGGACACTGTCACCCGAAAATGATATAGTTATAACCTCCATGTACTCTTCTGTCAGCAGGCCAATATTTGAGTGCAATGGCTATTTTATCATGTACCTTTCCAAGCACAGTGGCAATTGTACACAACTCAAAGGTTCCTCACAAGGGAACTTCAGGTCTTCAACATTTCTCCTATGGAAATCATCTGAAATAATTGTCATTGTAGCCTGTCTCATATAGACTACTCAGGGGTGATCTCTGACTTGCATATGGGCCAATGTCTAACCATGCCTTTTTGGAAATGCTGAATATCTGTAGGTTGGATGATACATGGATTAATCGCTGTTAGGAAATTAACCTGCTACGTGACATTAATATTGTATGCTGGTGGGAGATATATGTCTACCAGACTTTAACAAACCTTTGAAACAAATGCCCACATAATGGCAAACAGAGCACTTTATTGTCCCTCTTCAGATGAAATCTTTATGACTGGCTGGGTGGCCATTTCACCAGAGGGCTTCTGCCTGTGTCCCTCATGAACAGTGGCAATATGTGCTGATCATGTAAATAAGGGTACAAATTTGGCTTGGATTGTACAGGCCCTAGGGCTATTAGCCTAGTAAATTCCAATGATCCTATGATCCCATATGCTGATATAAGATGCTCTAACATCCACACACAAACCTGGCTACAGTAAGAATAGCACTACTACCAACAAAGTCTTACAGAACATTGGACAGCACACACCCAGAGTTGGCTGTAATTAGATTAGAACCCCTACCTATCTAATAGTACATACTATGGATCACAGTATTTAATGAACTAGCCACAGCTCAAGTCTGTTATTAATATCTCTTTAGGTACTCTTATGCTAGATGACATCAGCAGGCCTTGTAGTCAGGAACTTGGAACCCCATGAAACCTGCTACAACCAAAATACTGCAAAACCCTACCTCTTTCTAAGTCAGTGTGGTGATCATATTTATTTTGGAGGTAAATGCACATACATACCCACAAACACACGTGGGCTGTATTGAGATTAGAACCCCTACCTATCTAGTCTGGCACACTACAGATCACAGTACTTATTGCATGTGCCATAGCTGAAGTCTGACATTAAAATGGCAGCTAATAATCTTAGGGAACATGACATTAGCATGCCTTTTGGAAGACAAGAGTTTGGAGGCCTGCATCAACTGCAAGGGCTAAAAAGTGCAGAACCCATTACAGTTTGGTAGTCAATAGTGTATTCTCAGTGGTTTTGCAAGCAGATGCACACATACACACACACACACACACACACACACACACACACACACACACACACACACACACACACACACACACACACACACACCCCAAGTGGACTGGAGTGAGATTAAAACCCCTACCTAGCAAGTCTTAAAAACTACAGATCGCAGTTCTTTTTGCACGTGCCACAGCTGAAGTCTGTTTTTAAAATGACTGCAGATGAACTGCTTGTTGAGTACATAAACTAGGCTTGTGTTGAACAGCATGTGTGGCCTGCAGAGTGAAATTAAATCTTACTGTCTTCTACATCTAGAAGTTTAGCAGTCAGATAACTGTTTTTTATCTTAGCATTGTGGCAACAGTAGCCATTCTAACCATATGTGGCTGTTTGCATGTGGATAGGCAAGCCTGTGGGCAAACACAATTTGCCCTGTCAATGCATGAGTAGACAACATTATACATTGCATCAACTGTTCACCTATTGGTGTATGTGTGATGACATCCAGCAGGCACAGGGGGTGTAAGTAAGTGCATTGTTTACTGCTGAGTCCTTACTTTTGGTCCTTTGAACATTATATATGTGTCATAGTGCAGTTTTACTCACCATTATCAGGGTATGTAGGACAATACAGACATTAAACATATATATTTATGTATATAACAGGGACGGATTTATAAATGAAGATGTGTGTGTGTGTGTGTGTGTGTGTGTGTGTGTGTGTGTGCGTGTGTGTGTGTGTGTGTGTGTGTGTGTGTGTGTGTGTGTGTGTGTGTGTGTGTGTGTGTGTGTGTGTGTGTGTGTCCACAGACATATCTCTATATAAAAAGTTATTGTGCGAGAAGCAACGGGATTGCTTTTTGCTTAACTAAGTCTATGAGCATGCCCAGTGGGATATTTTGCTAGTTATAAACTGACCCCAGCCCACACCTACACGTACTCCGGTCCAGGATTTTGTGTGTTACATGAAATGACATCTCTCCTTGTTTCTGCACTGCTGCACTTCACTCACATTGGCTAAGAATTTCTAAAGTTGTCTGATGTAATTAGTATGTGACAGAGGTTAATAATATTACACCCCACACAGACTGACAGTCTGTAAAACACAGCGTAATAAAACCTCACATTCAAAAGAAGTGGATACTTCTAGATTAACACCAGGAATGTCATCACAGCAGGCAATTGCTCTACTCCTTTGAGCCACACAAGCTGCTTCACAGACAGCGGTCATTCATCACACTATCACCTGCATATATCTACATTGTTATTCCTGCATTAAGTAAGACATACAATGTATGATCGATTTCTATGTTACTGTCCTGAGACTGACTGGACTGCTGATATACCATTGATGAGTTACTGTTACAGCAGTTAGAAAGGAACAGGAGAGGGGGAAAGACACCACATGTTCTGCTGGGATATACAATGGTGTGACTATCATTTAACCTTACTGTCTAACATCTTCTTTGACTGATGTACCAGTAATATGTTGCAGTAGGACTATATGAATATTTCATGCATGAGGCCTAGTGAATAGTATGGAAACATGATAGTGGAATGGGTATCTGTAGTCCCATGTGGATGTAATTTCTGTCTAAGTAGTACACTATATTTACTTGCATAATGTACCATATCCATACATACAATGCCATATCATAATAATCCTTATGAGTACTGTGTAGGTTATCGACTTACCTTACAAATGCAGCAGGTGACACCACTGTAGTTCAGGGCTGACTCTGTCAGATGCAAGCAGTACACAGCCAATACATGGATATATACAGGATGAGTGGGTTGCCTGCCATCAATTTTAATTTCTGTATGTGGCTAGGAGTAAGATATCAGTCCATAGGTCCTTAGGGTGCCAGTAAATGTGTTATGCATCATCTCTTAGCCAAACCAGGGCATACAAAGCACACCTACACCTGCCTACAGGGACATCAGCAGGGGGTTCATTCTCTGAGTCCTCCTGTGACTGTAACTGTGGTGACCTAGGCACTGGTAGGGGGCTGTGTATCCCTTACCTTTACAGATCCTGCTGCAGCTGTTTCTGCAGGATCAGATTGTGTAGCATAGCACATGCTGTGAATATATGTGCACATGTGCCTGGAGAATATTGCAGGGCTCCACCAGATATAGCTAGGCACCAGAACCACAACATCAAAAGCCCAAACACATGCTCTATGATGTTCCTCATTTGTGTGTGTGCTTTATTATGGCATTCGTCCATCGGAGTGTGTGTGTGTGCATTTCTGATGGGTGTCATAATCCATGGCTACAGAGCATAGGCAGCATCCCCCAGTAAATGGCTATGTGGGATATCCCCCCTAGCAAACATCTGGTACAGCTGTGATGTGCACCAAATGTGGGAGTCATGATAACTGCTAAGGTTTCCAGCACACATTCATGAGCATTGCACATGACCTAGCAGTTGATGGAGTGGCACCCCTTGCAGTTAATGTAGATTCTACCCTGCTCACCAACTAGTGCCTTTATGTGTACATGAGTACAATTCATGGCACCCAGTACTTCAGGGTAGTGTGCTACATGGTATAACTGATGAATATTGCTGGCCTCGCCTCAGGGGAGAGGGGAAACCATATGTGCTCACTAGCATGTGGTAGTATAGCATCCACAAACTGGTGGAGTATCCTGGATGCAGATGCCTGTTACACCCCCGTCATGTCACCAGTTGGTATTTGAAAAGTACCTGTAGCTAGTATCCATAGGGCTACACATAGCTTTGTTTCCACTGGGATGGGTTCCCCTCTGTATGCTCTAGCTCTGGGGGTGGCAGAACTCAATGAGTTCTTGTAATATGTCCCAATCCAACCTGCAGTGCTCTACAATCTCCAGCTTATGTAGCTCCTGGAAGGTAACCCTGGGCCTGAACACTCTTCTCCTTCTCAGTCTAGACCTATTGTCAGCAGCACCAGCAGCAAGGACTTCAGCATCTAGAACATACAGATGTAGCAGACCTGCAGCAGTCCCTAGCATTCTCACAGTTAGAATTCCCAAGTCTGTGCTCCCATGGTCCAGAGTATTGGGGGAAAATCAGAATGTAGGGTGTTTGCATACTTTATACAGGTCTACTGTAGGTTCACCATTTGTGATTGACTAATTATGATGCATTTAAATTGCCTAGACTATAATTAACATCATTAAATGACTCTACTAGTGCATGATTTAGCACTATGTGCTGCATAGCATACCTTATACACAGTAGTAAATATTCATTAAATATATCTGCTTTACATTTATTGCTACCTACATCATCACTGTCATGTGAGTAGTGTGCTGCATGAACACATAAAGCTATGCACCATGCCATGCAGCATAGCTTATACAAAAGTCAAACTTAATAATTGAATATACCTGGTTTTAATTACTTGCTGCCTATGTCATCACTTTGACCTGAGTGGTCTTTCCACATGAACATGCTCAGCTATGTGGTGCATCATGCAAACATAAGCACCAGGAATTAAAACATCCTAAAAGTAAAAGGACACACCCACCACGATGGCAAACAGTGGAAATATCAACATGGTGTAGGAGCCTACATGAAGTAGATATGCGGACATGCTTACTCCTGTTTGCTATTGAAGACATCCAGCTGATTTGTATATATATATATATATATATATATATATATATATATATATATATATATATCCATGCTGACAGCTTGGAAACTACATCATTCATAGTTTCATGAACTGGGTTACAGTAACAATGCACCACTGTACAGACCAGATGAAAGGTCCTATAATACATTTCTGACAATTATTATAAAATGCTTTTTTTCCTATTTTTTCTATTAAAAATATTTGCACACACTGTGGCACACAGCTCAAACATGCTGAGATTATTAAAAAAAATATTATTAATATAACTTATTCTCTTCCTCTTTCTGACAACCACAATATTAGTTTTGCACATATCTGTATGTGGTATAACATTTTCAGGGGAGGTATGTCCATATTTCTGCAGTAAACAAAAGGAACAGGTGCCAATACAGGTGTAACACTGCCAAACAATTCAAACCAAGATACACCTCACAGCCAAAGTCCTCCAATACGAAAAATACAATTTATTCACAGTAAAAGGTTAAGCGCTTTCATCAATCGACTTCATCAGAACCATGACTACATACAAAACCATTACTTAAATATAAAAACCTTAATCATAATTGGATAAACTAATAACCAATAATTGAAATGATCTGTCCTTAAAGTGGAAATTCCAACTGCAAAGAATAATGTAATGGATAAAACAGTAGCATACTATATGTTGCTTTAAAAATATTCACACAAAATACAATAAACAAAGCTAACATTTTTAGTATAACATAGGGTTTTATATACATATTTCTGCAGTTTTACATCCCCTTCTGTCTGTGTAGACTCCTCTTGTTGTTGTGTCTTTTGGCTTATCCCGGTTAGCGGTCGCCACAGCGGAACTCCGGTCCACTAATGTTTGGTAGTGGATTTTTACGTGCTGAGTTACCAGCCCTGACCCACAACTTTCAACGAAGATATGCCCATGCACGCATGCCTCCACACAGAAGACACTCTAGCTGAGAATCGAACGGGACAACGTCTTGCTGTGAGGCGACAACTCTACCACAGCACCACTACCGCGGGTCTGTAAAAATTTTGTGTACACTACAGACACTGACATGGAGTCTACATGGATACCTTTCTGCTTGTTGGATTGCTCAGCATGCCTTATTTGCATAAGATTCAACTACATATGAGGTAATTTACATTCCTCAGAATTTTCCCTGTTTGCACATGCCTGAGCGCCACTAAGCAGCACTTAATGAATCTAAACTTGTTCATGCTCGTGTACGCATCGTGGTGCGATGCACACAAAAAAAGTTGTGAAGTTGTGTAGGCTTTATTGAATTCCCCTAGATATATATATATATATATATATATATATATATATATATATATATATATGTATATATATATAGTGTCAGCAGTAGTGCAGTGGTTAGCATTGCTGCCTCACAACAATTCTTAGCTGTGGTGCCTTCTGTACGGAGTCTGCATGTCCTCCCTGCAGTTGCATAGGTTTCCTTTGGCTGCTCTGGTTTTCTTCCACATTCCAAAGACATGCAGTAGGTGGATTGGACATTAAATTGGCTTAGAGTGGTGCAGATAAATGACTGTGACAGGGCTAGCCACCCAGCTGTGTAAACCTTGGCTTCAGATGATTGTCACTGTCATTTCGTCGACAGTTCATTTCGTCGACAGAAAGATGTGCCCCCTTCCCCAATGTTGTGCAACCCTGGAGTTGATATATATAGTTAGGGGTGTGGGGGCACAGCCCCATTAATGGGTGTGGGAAGCCCCACCTAACAATATTTGAAGGGGGCACATCTTTCTGTCGACAAAATGAACTGTCGACGAAATGAGTTTCAGTGAAATGAATTGTCGGTGAATAGATAGGGACCCATATATATATATATATATATATATATATATATATGTCCCTGTAGTGCATGACATACCCAACTCATAGAGAGGAAAGCTACAGTAAGCCACAGATAATGTTGGCCAAAGGACCAAATGTAAGTGCTCTACTTTAAATAATGCACTTACAAAACATGGAAGTACATAGAATAACAGGTGTTGCATTTGAAGTAATTTTGAGAAGTCTGAAGTTCAGTTTTCTGTCAGTCTTGTCTCACTTCATGTCTAAATTGACAGCAAACCACAATTTATTGTGAAACTCACATAAATATGTGTCACACCTGTGGACTTGGTGCAAACATCTGGACAGTGGAGACTTATAGTGCCCTACTATTCCAGACCACATGTCTCCCTAAGACTGCATGTGGAAACCTTGAAAATGTATGGCACTCTATAAGAATATGTGCATATATTGTCAAGCTGTCTGTTTGTATCTATGCCAGCAGCACCCACATTCACTACAGCCTCCTGTATCTGTTGGATTTCACCACACATACATCAACAACTGAACACGTCGTATAATGTCTAATATAGTATGCCCACTCATGGACAGGGCAAATTGATTGTGGCCAGAGGCTTGCCCATCCAAATGTAAACAGACACACATACTCAATACGGGTACTATTGTCATATAGCTAGGCTACTAAACAGTTATCTGACCGCTAGGCTACTAGGTGCAGATGACAGTAAGAAGCAATGTGAGTCTTCAGGCCTCCCAAGCTGTTTATCACAGGGCTTGGTTAGTTCCTGTAGGATTAGTTTACCTGCAATTATTTATAAAACATACTTGAGCTGTGGCACGTGCATTAAGTACTGTCTTCTGTAGCTTATAAACCTAGATAGATAGGAGTTCTAATCTCACTCCAGCCCACCAGATGTATGTTCAGTTCCCTAAATAACAAGTTTGAATCCCTTACTGACTTCCAAACTGGCATGAGGTTGTAATGCTTTGGGCCTTTCAGTTGATGCAGACCTACCTATGAACATCCAAACTCTTGTTCGCCACAATACTTGCTGATGTCATCTACCATAAGGTTACCTAAAGTGATTCTAGTGTTAGTCTGCAGCCATGTATTGTGTGTTAAGTATTGCATTCTGTAATCTGTAAATTTAGATAGGTAGTGGTTTTATTCACACTACAGCCAACTGTGAGTGTCTCTCCATAAAGAAGAGTAAAAGTGTGAATCCCAGAGTGCCTTCCACAATGGTATGATGTTTCACTGTTTTGGGCCTTGCAGTTGATGCAGGCCTTCAAACTCTTGTCTTCCACAAGGCCTGCTGATGCTGTCTACTATAAGATTACCTAAAGTCATGTTAATGTCAGACTTCAGCTGTGGTATGTGTGATAAGTACTGCATTCTATAGCCTGCAAAGTAAGATAGGTAGTTGTTCTCTTCTCACTGCAGCCAACTTGGTATATATTTGAGCTTAGTCAGATCATTTTACATCAGCCTATGGAATGCTGTTCACTTCTCTTCAACAGATACTGCTAATGTCATTAGCTATAAGTTATTGCTTGTGCATACATCACAACAGGCCATGGTTTCACAATGGCGTGACAGATGCATACATGTAAAACTTTATTAAGATTATGGTGTCATTCTTAGGTAAAACAGTACCTGACAGTGTGGGGTAACATGTTGGATTGAGTACACTACTTTGCCAGGCATATGGCACTTGCTGAAACATAATCCTATTATTAGGCATAGTCACAAGAGCAGACTTACAAATGTGACAGTGTACAACTCCAGCAAAGTAAGGGTCATGCTGCTAAACATTTGGGAGTCACAGTGTAAAACTCACTCTCTGTAGCCACTCTTTGCAGTGAAGATGTGGATGTCTGTGCAGTCACAGAAAACTTGTTCAAGTTTGCAGTAAGTACTTTGGCCTTGCAAGGTTACAATGCCTTTCAAACAACCAGACAGCAAATGGAAGTTGTGTGAACTAATGTGGAACTACAGTTACATGTTCCAGAAACCTAAATGTACATCATGACATACATAGGACATGCTGGAGGGATGGGAATGTCTCTCAAAGGTTGACACTGCTCTACAGTAGGCCACACATCCATGTCAAGCAGAGCACCTCCATTATCCTGTTGAAGGGCACGCTGCAAGAATTGCAGTGAAAATGTTATCTAACATGGATCTGCTGCTGTGGACCTTGCTAGACAAATCTTGGGCATCTATGTCATCTGACATTGAACATTGTATTGTGACGCACTACCCTAGTCTCATCCTACGAACCTCATAACCCAAGGCAAAATACATGCATAACTGAGCATTATACTGTATTACCATTCTGATGTCATTTGTCTTCTGTGCTGACATGCATTCATGTGCCCTGATGTTGATGAGTTGATTGTAGATGTGTACTCATAGGTGTGTACTACACAGTCCTGAAAGAAAGCTTAGATATTTCCATGAGACACATTTCATTGTGTGACTCCACAGCCCTTACAATAGCATCCATTTTAATGTAGACAAATTATTATGCTACCCACTAGATAAATGGCAAAATACAATATCCTTACAACAGCATCCATCATAACGTACACAGATTATTATGGTATACTCATTATAAATGGCAACACACAATATCTGTAAATGCCCAATACAAGTAGCATATCAACAGCACCGATGGATGAAAAGAATTCATACTAATGTAGATATTCACCCTGTGCATCTGACATACAGCTTTATTTCCTTGAATCCATGAGAAAGATGAGAGGGTTATGGCACAGTTATCATCACTTGCACAGGATGTTGTGTGGGGGTGGAGGAAGCCTAGGCTGACTGAATATGTTGGCAAGCATGTGTGTGAGTAAGGAAGGGAAGCAGGCAAGCTGGACCATGGAAATGTTGTGTGTGTGTCAGTAGGTGCCCTCAATGTGACATTGGTATGTGAGTGTCTGCATGAACACATCCAAGCTCAGTGCTAGCGCTACATGTCTGTATGTTGGGCAGCTGTAAGCCATGCATGGCACTGCTGACAGTTTGTCTCCACCCCTGAACTTGAGAACTGGCTCTGTTGGTAGTTGCACTGGCACCTCCATTCTCAGGTTCAGGTGCTGTGTTACTACCTGAAGGTGACTGATATCTGCTGGGTATGTATCCTTCATGGGAATGCCTAGGACCAAGATTCCATGGCCTGCTATATGTTGGTGTGGACAACACACTCCCTCCTGGAAGACTGGGTGTACTGCCACTATGGGAGTGTGACTGGGCATGGCAACATTGACTCTCAGCAGATGTAGTTGCTGACCTACTCCCTCAAGGCTGATGCTCAACTCTAATTATACTTTCCATCACAGACAATGTGCTTTTCATGACAGATAGCCTGCAATCTTTTCACTGTGTCAGTCAACAGATCCAGGGTATCAGCAACATGCTGGAGGCAGTCATGGATGTCAGACTGTGCTGCATCCATTACCCTGAGCATTCCTTAGGAGTACCTTTCAAAACATGCCTGTCCCTCCATGATGGCTTTAAACATACCCCGAGTGAGAGGTGATGAGACACCTGCAACAGGTGGTGGAGGGAAAGCAGGCCTCCTACGAGCACACCTATCAATCCACCTGTTTGGAATCTTGCCAACAGTTTGGCTGTGGCCAGTGTCAACAGTCACTGAAGCCACAGTAGCCACACTTTCCTGTTCAATGTCCCCACCTTCCAACTGTCCAATATCTGTGGCCTCAGGGGACTGGGTATGCATAGGCATACTGGCTGTGCATGGTGATAATGAGGGTGGCTGAGGGAAGTAAACTGCTGTGTCTGATTCAGCCTCTGTAACCCTCAGCTATGCCTTAATTTGGCCACCATCATCATCAGAGTCTGAAGAGATACTAATGGAGGCATTAACATCAGGTTGTATACAGGACACAGACCAACTTCCCTGGTCACCTGTGATAAAAAGGAAAATGCAATACATTAATAACTGCACTACTATGCTCTGTGGTACTATGATGCAATATATGTTAAGGTGTATACACTGCTGTCACTATTACAGACTGTTATTCCCCCCAACCTCAGAGAGTAGGACATGTGGACATTATTTTCTAACCTCAATCTGTAATGATTTGGAAATAATTAGTCAGAAAACAACAATGTTAAGGAAAAAAATGTACATTGTAGATATTCTACAAAAATCTGTACAGCTGACATTTATAGCCATCATTAATGTCCTGGTAATAGTATTCAAGTCAATCACTTTGGTCATACCTATGAGGCAGAGGTATGGGTCTAAACTGTGGACATTCAGAAAATATCTGTACAGTTGACAATTATGCAGACAGTACATGAATCCAGCAGGCAGGCCTGGGATGACATATTTGCTAATACATTGAAATATATTTACATTTCTGACATAACAGTATTGTGCTTACCAGCAGCAGGTGCACGGCCTCTTCTAAATCCTGATGGTCCTGAAAAAAGTTGAGGGAGAGTTAATAGCAACAGCACAACATGTTACAGTATAGCAGGGGGTAATATGTCCAATTATCTCATATCTACAATAACTGCAATATTAAAAGGTATGTTGGTGGCAATCACTACATGAGGTTAAAACTGCAACTAACTTATCCCCAAAAAACACCTGACACCTATGTAAAGCCATATACATGATGACAGGATGAATGCAGCAGTGTTCTACTGCTGATCTAACTAAGAATACATGGAAATTCCTCTCGAGAGGAATGGCTGGCACACACATCCACAACATATTGACTGATAGATAAATGGGAGCTGTCCTGTGTAACAAGGTTTGCCAGGAATTCCTCTCAGGCTGTCAGAGGAGGTTGTGCTGCAGGCTGACCACCAGTGACCAGATGATCCCTGACCACGTCAGTTGCACACCTCCTTGCTGCATGGATCATGTCTGTAGCACAGTGTCGCACTTGCTCATAGCTATGATTTTGATGACTCATGGCATCGATGTGCACCAGTTCATCTTACAGGGCTGCACTTTCTGACTTATTTGCCCTCCCTCTGGACAGCATGAGGGAGTGCAAATAATATGTTCCTATCTGTAGGCCTTTGACCTCCAATATTTAGAAGGAGACATTCCATCTATACTGCATTGAGTGGATAAATAGGTGATGACATAGTTGTACATATCACAATTTATAGTGCTGACGTACACATACATGTATTTTAAATGCTAGACACAACTGTATTTGAACCCAAGATCATGTGAATGAAACAATAAATGTTTTCATGTGAATGAAACAAATGTTTTCACATGTTAATGTTGTTGCAATGCCTCAATGATGAGGTCATTTTCCAACTCAGAAAATGGTGGCCTACGACGTGCATGCATAATGTTTACTGAAATACAAAGAAATGAGAGCACATATAAGGATAACATATGCAGGAGTAAACTATTTAAAGATACAGCAGTAAAGGAAGGCTGTCAGTATTCACCTCTTAATTACACATCTCATATTCAATAGTGGGCCAAAAATACAAAGGGTGTGGATGCAACTAGGATAGTAACAATAGTGACATATTCCTGTTTGTGTCATGAGAGATACTCAAGTGTGCTCACACACAGAACACAGCAGTCCATTGTAGCATGTCCCATAGCAGGAAATATACCCCCCACAAAAATAAACAGTAGCGTCAACAAAACAGCAGTGTACTATTACAACTGCTATCAAAGGAAGTCACACATGATTATACCCTTGGTGTACTCTACATCCTCTGTACATCTAACAGAGTTGGAGGTCACTGCCATGTCATGAGTACAGTTCTAACTAATGCTTACTGATGTAATCCACATTCTTCTTAAGCATATTCAAACATATGCATCATATGGGAAACAAAAAGGATACATACCTGATGGAGTACAATACTCTTCTGTTGAAAGATACTGCTCTACAAGAAAAGTGTCAACCAGTTAGAAATAAGAAGTAACTCTCATCCACACTGGTTTGCCTAACCATACATTTGCCTTTTTTATGATGGTTCTCATTAGCAGGTGATTGCATCTGAACCAATCTGTGCTTCAGAAATGCTAAATGCAGCCTACACTGCTGGTTTGCAATATAATCAGCCAATCCCATGCAACTACTCAACAAGATATAAGGCATCAATGTAGATTTGATCGCCTTTCTTATATGTTGAGGTGAAAATTAGTGGGGTAAACATATAATGCCAGCACAGAGTGAATGTTTGTAGCAGCTACTTTTTACATACAGATGTGTGTGCTACAGGCTGAAGCTGCTGCTGCTAGCAATAAGCATAGAGAGAAAGTAAAGTCTTTGCAAGACGACAAGACAAAGGAGTAACTGTGGGACCTCTAGCAGCCTTGATTAATAGTCAGAGCCAGACTGAGGAAACGCATCCCACTGGAAATTAAGGTATGGGTTTAAGGTAAGTATGTTAGCCAGTTATCATTAACAGAGTAAAAGGCACTATGCTTGGTGTGTCCTAGAACAAGTTAGGGGGTACACTAACCATAATCAAACTGCCAAGTCATGTGTAATGTCATGGTAGTCATCTGGAACATGTGTGCTGGCAACCCTTGCTTCTAGCATGACTTCCATATATGTCTGTTACTTTTGCACCTGTGGTTGTCTGGGATATCACTGGCAAATCATTGAGGACTGCTGTCTGGAATTACTGGGCCACATCTGAGTTACATACTTCAAATTCTTCTGTGGATCCATGTTAATGCATAATCTGACATTCTAGGTACTTTCTAGGGTTGTAATAGCAATATTTACAATGTGTTCCTATCTGTAGGCCTTTGACCTCCAATATTTAGAAGGAGACATTCCATCTGTACTGCATTGGGTGGATAAATAGGTGATGACATAGTTGTACATATCACAATTTATAGTGCTGACGTACACATACATGTATTTTAAATGCTAGACACAACTTTATTTGAACCCAAGATCATGTGAATGAAACAAAATGTTTTCATGTGAATGAAACAAATGTTTTCAAAGCATTTTACAGATTGAGCCACTGAGTCAGTGATATTTTATTTATTTATTTATTTATTTTACATTTGTTGACCGGTCTAGTCTAACTGGATACATGTCCATTTTCAGTAGAGGCCCGGGGAGAAAAGCTCCAGGAAAACATACAAAATTAATAGAGGTTATGACAGAAACATTGTAAAAACAGCAATTGTTACATAAGAACATTATAAAAAAGACCTTTTTTTTAAGATGAACATAATTATAATACTCAATGTAAATAATAACATAATCAAAAATCTGTAAAGGGTAACATACTAAAGGAGGTACAATATACATGTAAACATTGATTTGTATGCAAAACATAGTATACTGAAACATAGAGAGGGAGGATTGTAAAGGATGTAGGATGAAAATTAGAGCAAAGGAAAAACGTTAGTCAGGGTTGGTGCATGAGCATAACCAGTGTTTATTGAGAAATAGTTTTAGATTCCTTTTAAAAGTGAGAGAGAGGTCTGAGATGTGAGGTCAGGTGGTAGATGATTCCATAATTTTCCGACAGTGTTAGAGAACAAGGAGTCACCTGCTGAGTTTTATGATTTGGTAGTATTAATCAACATTTTGTTTGAGGAGCGTAAATTCTTGAGATTATTATAAGGTATAATGAGGCTAGAGAGTATAGGAGTGTTGCCGGGTTGATAAAGAGTTTTATGGGCTATTGTAAGTTGGTGGAATTGAAGCTGGTTAAGAAATTCTAGCCAGCCTAGTTGTTTTAGATTCAGACAGTGATGAGTTCTGAAAGAAGAGCCTGTAGCAAATCTAGCAATATTGTTATAGGATGTAACAAGTTTGCTGAGGTTATTTTTAAAGAGGTTGGTGTATATAGGTGAAGCATAGAGTAGGGTTGAGATTAAGTGAGTTCTGGCTATAACGGTCCTTGCTACTGGTGTAAGAAAGGGTTTGATTCTGTAGAGGGATCCTAGTTTTCTGTTAACTAATTTTATTGCGGTATTAATGTGAGTATCAAAGTTGAGGTTGTTGTCAGTTGTAATTCCTAAGAGTTTGGTGGTTGGGTCAGGAGAAATAAGAGTACCATTATTGGATGTGAGATTGAAATGTAAAGGAGTGTACTTTTGGGTTGGTGTGAAGAGTAACAGTTTAGTTTTTTTGGGATTAGGAGGAGGCAGCGGTTAGAGAACCATTGTTCTACAGTATTGAAAGCTTTTTGGGTAAGTGACTGAAATTCGGCTAGGGAAGTGGCTGAACAGATTATAGTAGAGTCATCTGCATATTGAATGCAGGTGGAGAGTGGAATGGCTAAATGAAGGTCATTCATATAAATGGAAAACAGGAGTGGACCTAATATGGAGCCCCGTGGAACACCTAGGGAGATAGAAAGGTGATTAGATAGTTTATTTTGCCAGAGTACAGCCTGCTGTCTGTTTTCAAGGTAAGATGTGAACCAATTCATAGATAGAGTGTTGAGTGAAAGGGATTTCAGTATGTGTAGAAGGAGTTGGTGATTAACCATGTCAAAAGCTTTAGATAAATTAACAAAGACTGCAGAAGAAAGAATATTATTGCTGCTTTTTTTGTTGATACAGTTTGAAGGATAGCAGGGCAGTGGTGGTGCTGTGGAAAGGTCTGAATCCATGTTGACAGTTGGCTATTAGTTTGTGATGGAGACGGTGGTTAAAAAGTTGATTGTGAAATCACTTTTCCATTATTTTTGCAAGTGGGGATAGTAGAGCTATGGGATGAAAGCTAGAAAAGTCATTGGAGTTCCCACCTTTATGTAGTGGGATGATATGAGAAATTTTCCAGATAGATGGGATAGTGCCTTCATTTATGGTTCTATTTACCAGGATGGAGATGGGATATGCAATAGCTTTAGCTCCTTTTTGCAGGAATTCTGCCAGGAGTTTGTTAGCTGAAGGGGTGGTTGGTTTTAGTTTTTGGAGAAGGGAGCAGATATAGGATGTGGACACTGGTTATAAATGAAATAATGGGGGTGGGTTGGTAGTGGGAGTAGGCAGATTAGAGGTGTCAGGAGACAGATGGCTAGCAAGAGATGTATCAGGTGGGTGTGTTTTTACATGTTGTACAGGGTTTACTATCAACATCGAGAAAGGCAAAACATTTTCCGTTTGCAATATCTAAGTAAACCACCAAACCCGGAATCTCGACTGCTACACAATGCCAACCCAAATGATCAACATATTTGAGTCGACATTGTCACTGATATCTTTATAGGAGCTGATGTAAATCAAAACCCCTGTATGACATATCATGTTTTTGCAGGGGGGGCAAGCCCTCCTGTACCCCCTGCTAATAATGTATTCCAATTCCAAGATTGCACTACAGTGGGGATATGGATGAATTTCCAATCCCCACTGTACTACGAGCTCCGTACAGTTTGTGGAACACACATGCGAATGCACTACTGCATTTGCTTAAGTGTGTTTGACAACCCCATACATTTGACATTGTGCAAATGACAATCTGATTTTCGTCAGCATACGTGCCAACAGCTTGCTGTTTACACAATTGATAGTAAATCATTGTACAGATAATTGCACACTGAACTGCTGTTACATACCTCACTTACATCCATTACTATGTGTATGGCTTTATAGTGATGTATTTCTCTACCAAATTCCCAGTTAAATTCCTTTTATTGCATTAATCTTATAGCAGATTTGCTGTGTGATGCAGCGTGATGCACACTTAATTACGAGAAAATGACCATTACCGTGTTTTGTTTACAACACATGTAAACACCAAAAGGCACAAAGCAGAGCTGGGGATTTCAAAAAGTATGGTATAAAGCCAGATCCATAGAACGCTTTAGTCAATACACTTTTTTTAAAAACAAAACAAGAAAGTCAATAAATTAAGTGCTTTTGTCTCTGCTTATTCACAGACTTCTTCAGAATACCATACCAAGCTATTCAACTGCTTTTATATTATCATTTTGAATAAAATGCACGCGCCTCCTATTTACTGCACCAGACCAACCCAAGGACCCAATCAATTTAATATGTAAATGCATCCCTCATACAGCTCATAAAACACATCAAATAAAACATAGCACATAAATATTTTTTTAAATAACATTTAGACGTTTAAATATTTAAAATTCCGCAACTTTACATATTAATCTTAAAAACATCTTTAAAACCATAAGTAAAATAGTTGAGCTGGCAACATGACGTAAAAGGAGAATGACTAACATATGAGGTAAGATAAAAGACTTGTGCTTCACTTTCCTTTTATGAGCCCCAAAGCTTATCTATCTAAGGCTTTTATTTAAGATTAATATGTAAAGTCGCGGAATTTTAAATATTTCTGCTACTAATAGAAATCAAACTCCAAGCTGACAAACATTCTAACCCAGGGCCCACACAGCTACTCCCACCCCAACCAATAACACCCACAACACCTGCTAATGCTACCCTCTACCTTCCGCCCCTAAAACAATTCCAAATCAGACGTATTCATAACTAATTTTCACCTTAGAAGTATTACAAAAAAAAAAACAATTGTGAAATTCATGCAGCCCTAGCTACCTACACTCCTGATATAGTAATTACCGAAACATGGCTAAAACCCCACATTAGAATCAGGAATACTTACTAGTGATTATAATGACATTTGTCAAGATAGGATGAATAAGCATGGTGGAGGCATTACTATCATGTATAAAAATTTACTCAAAATTGCAAAATTAATCTGTACTCCCTCAGATCTATCAGAAACAGAAATTCTAACCACCCAATCTGAAGTAAATCCAGACAAAACCATCATAATTATTGCCTCCTACCTACCACCAGGAAATAAACTACCTACCATTGAAAGTCTACTATCCTGGGCATCCTCTACTTTCAACCAAGAAACTATAGTGCTAGGCGATTTCAGCTTGGACCATCATTACTGCTCATCTGACAACCCCTCCAGTTTTACTAATCTGTTCAATTTCACCTAAACTATAAACTCCCCCAGTAGAATTGATAAACACACTAAGAAAGAATCTATTTTAGACTGGAAACTAACCAGTAAGCCCTACCTTGCCCACCATGCTGGGTGCCTCCCCAGTTCTCTCAGTGATCACTCATCTACCTTTATACTAAGGAAATGCATTCACTCCCCCTGTCATGTCATTTTCAAGCACATATGCAACAAAAGAAACCTTTCCTCTATCATCTTAAATTCCCTACTTCAAAACTGCAACTAGTCACCTCTAAAATTGTTCCACCTAGACCAAGATGATACCTTCCTCAACATCCTTAATAACCTCACTCCAACATGAAAAATACGGTCCAAAGGTAAAACTCTACCTTGCATAACCAAACATGCTAAATATCTCATTAAACAAGGGAATAGAACCTGGAATGCTTATCAAACCTCCAAAACCTCATAAAACATCACCTCTTACAAATAACTAAGAAACATAACTAAGACCCACATTTTATCTGACAGAAAATCTTATTTTCTAGCCTGTCAGCAAAAACACATAATTAACCCACAAATGTGTTGGCAAAACATTAACTATATCCTCAACCCTGGGAAAAGCTCTACCCCTGCACCATCTACAACAAATAGCACCTAATGCTTACCATCCCAATTTAAATCTCATTTCATCACAACTATCACCTCACTTTTAACCAACAGCAAATCTAACCAACCCCTTACAGTGCCTACCTCCACTATCACAAAACCAGCTACTTCTCCTTTAACTCCGCGCAAACCTCCTATATCAAGCAACGCCTATCAAAACTAAAACCTTCCTGTCTAGCAGCTGACCAACTTCCTAGTGACTTCTTAAAAACTGCTGTCAGCTCCATCACCTATCCCATATCTATCCTAATCAGTCAACCCATCGCAGAACAATATGTCCCCATACTATGGAAAATATCCCATATCATCCACCTCCACAAGGGAAGTCCATCTAAAGATCTCTCTAATTATTGTCCTATTGACATTCTCTCACCCCTAGCCAAAATCTTAGAGCAATGTATCCATAAGCAGCTCCTAGACCACCTCAATACAAATAATCTTTTATCTAGTTCACATCATGGCTTCCATCAGAAACACAGTACCTCCACAGCCCTCTTAACTTTCACTAACTGCATCAATGTCTTCAAAAACAATAGACAACAAGTCTGTACTATATCTCTTGATATGTCCAATGCTTTTGATAAGGTAACCCCCCAACAACTACTCAACACTTTAGCCTCCTTCAACCTCAGTTATACAGCTCTAAACTGGTTCTTTAGCTACCTTACTAATCAACAACAGTCAGTTAAATGGGATAATAAACTCTCTACACTCTTGCTAGTCTCTGTTGGGGTTCCTCAGGGTTACATCCTTGACCATCTCCTTTTTATTATATTCACAAATAGTTGAAACACTGCCACTAAATCTGCTTCTATCATTCAATATGGCAATGACATTTCTCTTATTTGTCCTTCTCTCACACCCCAAGAACTCCAGGATAAACTGCAAAAATCATTTCTAGATATTGCAAATTACCTAAATGAACTTCAATACATCCTACCCCCCCCCCCAAAAAAAAAAAAACAAAGTTAATGATCTTCTCTAACAGGAAATCCAAAGCAAACCCACCTCCTCTCTCCATCTACTCCACTAATGGCCCTATAACAGAACCAGTAAACCAAACAATACTACTTGTTGTCACAATAGACAACAACCTAACATTTGATAAACAAATATCACTCAGAATTTAAAAACTCCATATTAAACGTGGTGCACTATACAGAGCCAAACCTTATCTCACTCAAAACGCCAGACTAGCTACAATTAGATCCCACATCCTATCTACTCTCCTTTACTGTTCTCAAATTTTCACTAACCTGTGCAAGTCTAATTTACATCTACTTGATTCCTGCTGTAATAAAATAGCAACATTCGCTGCTAATATACCCAACAGGACCCATCATTGCCATGCTCTTCTAGAACCACACTGGCTTGAATTTCCCAGTCTATCACTCAATAAGCATACCACTGTCCACTCCATTATCCACAAACCTGAAAACCACTCTGCACTCTCCAACCTAGTACAACTAAATACCCACCGAAGGACCCTTAGATCATCTGATAAACTTATACTCAGTGTAACAAAGTTCGATAATTACTTTGGTGACTCTCTCGTCTCCTATAAAGTAGCCAAACACTGGAACCTAATACCCCAGAATATCCTAAAAAACACAGATAGTTATAGTTTCAAACAACTCCTAAACAAATACCTTACTCAACAATGGCTATGCTCCTGTAATAGTCCTGGCTAGTTTTCTCATGCCATCAGTCAAATGTTTCTTTTCTGCTGTTTTCCTTGCCTTACTTCTACTAAATGTAAACTGTGATTGTAGGCAAATAGTAAACTTTTTGTGTATTCTTATTTATTTATTTATTTCCAGTTTGATGACTGGGAAGTCCATTGGGCTCAGGGAGCCCGTTTTTAGTGGAGGCCCGGGGAGAAAAGCTCCGCATTACATAGTTTAGTTACATATAAAATCATAGTAAAGACACAATTATAATTTTATTTCATGCTAGAGAACAGGAATAAATTATTTGTTTACATAGTATCTAAATATTTAGGATGGCTGTGGTAACGTAATTGAAAGGGATAATAAAGACTTAGAAGGAAAAGAGAGAAAAAGGTGGGATGGGTTATTTATAATACTTAAAATTATGTTACTTACAATATGTACATTTATGTTGGGTTAGCTTACACTCAGAGTTAGTCAGGAGTTCAAGGGGTGGATTGATTATTAGGCTAGGTGGGGAGAGTGCAGTTGCATTTCTTGTTAGAGGAAAGGTAGGAATGTAGCTGAACTTTAAAGGTTTCATAGTTTTCACAAGTCCTTCAAGAGGAAGAGAATTCCATTTTTTAGCTAAGGAAAAGGATAACAGAAGCTGACCAGCAGGACGGTTGGGTTTGTGGACAGGGATTAGGTTTTGGTGAGTAGATCTTAGAGTTCTCTGAGGGGTGTAAGGTTGAAGGATGTTGGTTAGTGCTGGGCACTTAGTAGGTTGAAAAATTAGTCTGTGGGGGTAGTAATTTGGAGACAGTCTAGATGGTTGGAGAGTTCAAGCCTATTTAACAAATGAAGGGCAGTACAATGAAGGGAGGAGAATTTGGCTTTGGTTGCAAATTTAGAAATTGTATTATAACAGACTTTAAATTTGGAGAAGAGAGAGGCAGATAAGTTTGTTAGTAGAGGAGCACCATACATTAGTGAGGGGAGTAGATAGGTAGTGGTGAGAGTTTGTCTGGTGGAAGGAGAGAGAAAGTGGATGTTTCTGTATAGCAGTTCTATATAGGTTTTCTTAATGGTTTGCTGGATGTGAGTGTCGAATTTTAGGTGTTCATCAATAGCAACCCCAAGTAGTTTAGCAAAGGGAACAACCTCTATAGTACAGTTTTTTTGGCTAATAATGTGGAATGAGTTTTTATCAAGAGGGGAAGCTTTTGAGGGAGAGAATAATAGTATTTTGGATTTGTTGGCATTTAGTGAGAGGAGGTTTTAGAGCATCCGGTTTTCAGTGGTGGAGAAAGCAGTTTGGGTCACAGTTTAAAGCTCTGAGAGGTTAGAGATGCAGTCGACTAAAGGTGAATTGTCTGCATATTGTACAATTTTGGTGTTGTGTATGGCTTTGTGGAAATCATTAATAAATATGTTGAATAGCATTGGACTGAGTATGGATCCCTGGGGTACCCCAGTGGGGGTAGGAAGGAAGGTTGAGGTACCTTTTCCCCATTTCACAGCTTGAAACCTGTCAGAGAGGTAGCTTGAGAACCAGGATAAGGTATTCTGGCAGAGATTAAGGGTAGAAAGATGATTCAAGAGATGGGTATGGGAGATGATATCGAATGCCTTGGACAGATCCAATAGAACTGCTGATACTATTTTTTCAGAGTCACGGTCCAGATTTATTATATTTAATAAGGAGAGAAGGGCAGTGATACTACTATGGCCAGGTCAGAAGCCATGTTGGTTTGGAGTGATTAGTTGGTAATTGGCCAGGAATGGCATAAGCTGAAGGTGGATGCATTTTTCCAGAAGTTTTGATATTGGGGAGAGGATAGCTATGGGGTGGTAGTTAGAGATGCTGTTGTTTTTGCCTCCTTTATGGAGAGGTAGAATAAAGGCAGCACACCATAATTTGGGCACATAAGATTCCTGCATGGATTTATTGATCAAGATGCTAATGGGGAGACCGATACCATCTGCGGCTATTTTTAGGAAGGAATATGGGATATTGCCAGGGGCATTGGAGCATGGTTTTAATTTATAGAGTAATTTTTTTATGTGGGTTGAGATGGGTTTAAGTTCAAATATTGGTAGAGGATTGGGGGCAGAGGGTGGTGTAGGGGATGAGGAAGACTGGATAGATTGAGGGGAAGGGTTATTGTTAGGGAAGGTCTTGGTCAGTTTGCTATGGAGTTGGTGAAGAAGGAGTTGAACAGAGAGGGTATTTCAGGATCAGATTTGCTGGTGTCAGGGCAGGGGTTGTTTTTGGTACCTGGGTTGAGAAGTGAATTAATAGAATTCCAGAAATGTTTGGGGTTTTTTGATTGGTTAGACTGGAGTTTGATATAGTAGGACTTTCTATCTCTGATGATTTGTTTTTTTAGTGAGGTTATGGAGTTGTTTATATTTAAGAAAAGTTTTTGGCTGCTTGTTTTGATGGTATGTTTTCCAGGATTTATCTCTTTGTAGCATAAGTTTTTTGGTATCTTTGGTTAGCCATAGGGTGGTTTTGGTTTTACTGTTTTTGTTCTTGGTGGAGCTAGGGAGTTGAGAACATTTAAGAAGGTTGAGTTGAAAAATTGTACGGCATTGTCTAGGAAGACTTTTTAGGGGGTTCCAGTTTGTTTGTTTTAGGGGGTCAGAGAAAGTACTGGGGTTAAAGTGTGTGAGGTTATGTGTGTGAATATATTGGTGTAGGTGAGGAGAAGAGTGGGTAGCTCAGTGTATGAAAGCTGGCAAGTGGTCTCTTATAGGGTCATGTATAATGCCAGAGTTTAAGACTTTATTAGGATGGGATACTAGCATCCAGTCTAGTGTGGTACCTAGGGGGTTTGTTTTGTTGAGTCTGGTAATGGAGTTAGCTTGGTATAGTTAAATAGATTGCTGGATATGGAGGGATTAGAGTTGTTGATTTTATTCCAGTCGAAATTTACATCTCCAAGTATGAACCTCTCTAGCTTAATATTGGTAGAGGTCTGGAGGAGAATTTCTTTAAGAGTAGTGGTGTTATTATGAGGGGGGATGTAGAAGGCAATGATACAAATGCTTCTGTGGTTATTTATTTTTAGTAGGCCTATTACTAGTTCTGCATTGTTGAATGGAGGGATAGGATTGGGGTAGGGAGTGATGGATAGCAGGTTAGAGTAGATTAAGGCTACCCACCCCCTTTTCTATTTAAGCAATTGTGTCTTTATAAATCTTTGTAAAATTATTGTAATCTTTTTTTACTGTTGTTATGGAGATTTTTCTCCCCGGGTTTCTGCTGAAAATGGGCTACTTACCCAGCCAAATAATACCTGGTTAACACATGTAAAATAAGTAAATAAAATAAACAAATCAGGTGTCTAATTTTAGATGTATGGCACATGTCTGATGCATGGGTGTGCACAGCTAAGCATAACTAGATAACACGGCGTATCATGCAAACATGCACATAAAAAGAAAAAAAAATAAGAAACCCAAACTAGTGAAATAATTGCATACACAGCTCCAGAAATATTTCTTATACTCCTTTTGGACAGGTTAACAGCTTGACAGGTGTGTGGATGTGCCATCGGTGTTACACAGATCAATTATCCATGTTGTTCTGTGAGGTTTCACACTGCAAAACCTCCTTTAGGCACACTGTACCATTAACATGCATGACACACTGCTGAAGGAAGATCGTGGCTGTGTACACAAATACATTCCATGGAGGCTGTACACAGTACCTACACGGACTTTATCCTTTATTGAATCCTGAGGATAGTTTAAAACAACATATAATAATACTACCACCATCTTATAAATCAGCTCTACAGTTAATTATATAGCTACATATATTTCTAGAAACACACTCTTATTAAGATACGAAAAACACACATCTAACAGCAAAATTCAAGTAATACTATCGCACATGAACCATGTACCATATTGTGGATGAACGAGCACACAGCAGCAGGAGCTGAAGGAAAAAAATATTGCACCTGGGTTAAACATATTAAATCTTGGCTAAGTAATAAACTAGCAAAACGTCAAGCCCCAATAAACCCTGAGAGCTATGCTGTCTATGCATAACTCTTAACAAAAACCCTATGCAAGCATGTTAATTGCTGCATAGAGGCAGCTGTACCCAAAAGGAAGAAGTACATAACTAACTCAAAAAACAAGCCACCCTGGTAGAATCACAAAATCAATAGGCTCTGTATCAGAAGGAAGAAAATCATGGCAAAAATTAGGAGGTGAAGCACCCAGCAGGATAAAAGCACACATCAACATAAACAAACAACTCAGAGGACAAATAAAGTCTAACAGAGCCAAATTTGAGGTACATTTGGGCTCCAAGGCCAAGGACAACCACAAGGATTCTTTTAGCTATGTTCACAACCTGAGAGGCAATAGACAATTGTGTATAGAGCTCATTGTAAATGGAGCTGCCTATGCTGAGACAGAAGATATAGCAAACCTAATGGCTGACAAATTAGCTTTGACTTTACCCCTCTCTTCCCCTCAACCTCCAGTCAGGAGATACCATCAACTATAACTCCCCCTGCTATCACTAAGAAACAGGTCCTTAATGCCCTCCCTAAGGCCAAGTACACTGACTGCATCAATGGGCCCTGACAACATCACAGGATGGCTTCTAAATAGCATGAAACATGACCTATCAGGCCCTCTGATATTGATATTTAACTATTGCCTCCAAACAGGCTTCATGCCTCATGAATGGAGAACAGTAGCAGTCACCTCTCTGCACAAAGGTGGGCCATCTACAGACCCTGGAAACTACAGATGCATAGGTCTTACTAGTCTCATACACAAGGCCATGGAAAAAATTAACATGGAAATGATCAACAATGATATAGTAAATCTCCAGACACTGGACCCAACCCAGTTTGGTTTCATCAATGGCAGGTCATGCCTACTCAACCTGGTGGGCTTCTTTGAGAAGGTCACCAAAGCAATAGACGAGGGCAAAATGATTCACACTGCCTACCTTGACCTGGCTAAAGCATTTGACACAATACCCCACATTGTTGACAAACTCAAGAGATTAGGTAAAAATCTTTATGTCACCTGGAGGATAGCCAGCTGACTCACAGACTGGACTATGGAAGTGAGAAATGGGGAGGCCATCTCTACAAAGAGGCCAGTCAAAAGGAGAGTCTCTCAGGGATCTGTCTTAGGACCTCTTCTTTTTTGGCATTTAAGTCTGTGAAGTCAAGTCAAATGTCAATGGGCCCTGGCTGACTACACTTGCAGATGATTGCAAATTAGAAGCTGTCATTGAATCCCACACCAACACAAATGTTCTTCAGGAAGGGCTGACACAGACAAGCAACTGGTGTCAGAGACATGCACTAAAACTAAATGCCAATGAATGCATAATAGTATCCTTTGAGAAGTCATCCACCCCTGTTAATTATCATATTGTCAACACACTCCTATGAGTTAATCCAGTAGTTAGGGACTTGGGACATACACAGATAGTAAGCTAGCTTTTGACCATCACATGTCTACAGTAGTGAGGAAATCATTCTATGTTGCACAACCTATAAACAAATGTATGCCATCTAGGTCCAAGAAAGTTACTGTTCCACTAACGTCGACATTCATCATACCTATCACTGGGTACAATGCCCCTTTGTATGTACCTAGCAAGGAATATCCAACAAGTGGAACACCCACAGAGGTTCCTCACTAAAAGAATACAGGGCATAAGTAACATGTCCTGTGCAGACTGCCTCACAGCCTTATCCCTGTATTCTGTCTCCTATAGGATTTTGAGTGAAGATTTATGCTTGGCATACAGGCCATTGTCAGACTCACTCAGATGGACCTTCTACATATCCACAAAACAAGCAGCATCAAAATATCCATTTTAAAGACTTAAACTTTGCCTGTGATATAAATAGGACCTGCTGGACAGAACATATCTGTATTCCAGAGACTACCCTGTCTCTGGAACAGGCTCCCCATCCATCTAAACAGAGCTCTTCCCTAACCCAATTCAAGTGTAACCTGGACAACTGTATGGGGAACAGGAAATACATCCTTGGTTTGCACCTATGTCTCTAATACACAGCCTGTAAAAGGTTCATTTCCCAGGTCCCTGCTTGTAAATGTTTCATCTCCCAAGCCCCTGCTTACACTTATCAAGGGTATCAGAACTTGTCAGAAATGTGGGATACATGGCTAGGCTTAAAACGGGCCTTGTGGTCATTAGCCTAGTAAATGCCTATGGACATATGAACCTATATCTTACTAAGCTGCTGTTCTTGATTTCATTGTGACCTAATGTCATCCCTAAGAATGATAAACAGTCCACTAATAAGCCTTGATGGTTGACCTACATTCCTTAGCCTGTTATAGTAATGAATTGATCTGCTACTGTCTGAGAACTCTCAGTAGAAAACTTAGCAGTTTGCTCTACAGGGTGGTGGAGAATGCTATGGTTATAACCTGCAATACAGAGACCTCCACTGCCATTAGGGTTTTTTTACTGTTTTCACTGTTTTGTATTACTGTGGAAAGGCTTTTTTTTTTGTTTTGTTTTAAACTACAATGGTATGCTAAGCAGCATATCAGCAGAAGAGGGGGAATCATTATGTTGACAAGTGCAACAACAACTGCTAATATGTGGTTGCAGTCCTAAAATTTACATAAATGAGACCAACCCAAATGCTGATGCTTCTGTACCTGTGAATCATGTGTAATTCCTAAGGGGGGTCCAAGCAAAAAACACAGCATCAATGGGACCAGACGGTGTCCCGGGCTGTGTCCTACATGGACTCCAAGAAGAACTAAACCCAAACATAAAACTACTGTTCAATCTCAGCCTTACTACAGGATATGTACCCAAAGAGCGGCGTACAGCAACAGTGGTCCCTCTCCACAAAGGTGGTGCCTCAATGGATCCTGGAAACTATCGCCCCATAAGCCTGACTAGCTTGGTCTGCAAAGCTATGGAAAGGATCATCATGGACCTCATAAATAAAGATACTGGGGACCTACAGACACTGGATCCTACCCAGTTCGGCTTTGTTAAGGGCAGATCCTGCCTCTTCAACCTGGTCGATTTCTTTGAAACAGTCACCAAGGCCATTGACGAGGGGAAGGTGGTCTACACAGCCTATCTGGACCTCGCAAAAGCCTTCGATACAATACCCCACTTGGGCATTATAGATAAGCTCACCAGCTTAAATATAAACCCCTATGTCACTAGATGGGTTGCAAACTGGCTCAAGGACAGAACCCACATGGGTAGAATTGCTGGAGCCATGTCAGACTCCAAACCAGTTGCAACTGGCATCCCACAAGGCTCAGTCCTGGGACCTCTCTTGTTCAGTATATATTTCTCGGTGGTACAGGCTAACACAGAAGGACTGTGGCTGACCAAGTTTGCAGATGACTGCAAACTGGGCGCCATAATCGACTCTCCAGCCGACACAAGCATCCTACAAAAGGGCCTCATAAAAACAGACAACTGGTGCCAGAGCCATGGCCTCAAGCTAAATGCCAAAAAGTGTATAATCATCCCCTTCGGCAAAAACAAAGTGCCCACAAATTACCACATAGATGGTAATCCATTAAGTACGGAAGAAGTAATTAGGGACCTGGGGACCCAAGTTGATAGCAATCTCTCATTCGACAACCACGTGGCCAAAGTGGTTAGAAAAACATTTTATATAACCCACCTAATCATGAAGGGATTCACATCTAGATCAGGGGAGGTCATCGTGCCACTCATCCCTCATCAGGCCCATAATTGAGTACAATGCCCCTTTTGGGATGCACCTTACCAGACACCTGCAGCAACTGGAAAGCCCCAAAAATACCTCACCAAGAGGATCAAAGGGCTCAAACAGATGCCATATGCTGCCCGGTTAAAGAAACTCCAGCTCTAATCAGTGTCATACCGCCTGCTCAGAGGCGATCTGTGCCTGACATATAAAGCCATGTCCAACCCGGAATTAATGGAAATGCTGCACCTCAGAAAATCCAAATCCCATCGAGCTACTCGCTCGAGAGACTTGAACCTCAGCACTGAAATCAATAGGACATGCTAGAGGGACAGATTCATAACCCAGAGGCTCCCTTCACTCTGGAATAAAATCCCAGTCCAGGTTAGGCAGAGTCCCTCATTGACTCTCTTCAAGAGGAATCTTGCTGAGTGGATGGGAGATCGTAGATTTACTCCGGGTATCACTTCTGTGTCAGTATTAGACAGAGGCACAGTATACTAACCTCGAAAAAGGGCATAGCAAAATTCATTTAAAATGGGTGGCGAAAGCCAAATACACTCTGGCTAGGCTTATAAATGCCCTAGGGCAGATAGTCTAGTATGAACCTATGAACCTATGTGTTAATGGTATATGATACATACACAATGGGACAAGTCCACACACATATGGCCTTACCATATTGTGAACAAGTCATTATAAATTATACATAAAATCCATGGGATTTCTAACTACCTGTCTTTAACATATTGTTAACTTTTGTCTGACACAAACTATAATACCAGACATCTGGCAACAGCGTTTATTACCTCTTCCTAAAACAATCTATACTTCAAAACACCTCAAAGATTCATCTTATTTCCATCCTACCTACTCTTGGCAAGATGCTAGAAAAAAATAATGTGCTTCCATCTCTCAAGCTACATTCAGCAATGCCATCTCTTTACCCTAAAGATGCATGGATTCTGGACAGGTCATAGATCAATGACTAATGACATTATCCTCAACATGGACATAGGTAACTTGACAGGAGCAATAATCACTGACCTCACAAAAGTTTCGGCCTCATCGGCCACCAACTCCTACTTCTCTCTCTCTCTCTCTCTCTCTCTCTCTCTCTCTCTCTCTCTCTCTCTCTCTCTCTCTCTCTCTCTCCTCTCTCTCATTTTCTCTCTCTCGCTCTCTCTCTCTCTTTAGCACACTGGCATTAGTAATGAACCCATCACCTGGTACCAAGACTTATTGTCATGCAGATTCTTTAAATATGAATTGTGTTCTTCCTTTTTTCACCCCACACCTCTTTCAATGGAAGTAATCCAGGGTTCTTTAACAGTGACTGTTGTCTTTTCTTCTCTACTCGTCTTGTCTCTTATCTTCTTATCTCTTCTCTTATTTTCATTAATAAACTAGTTTATGACTATCCTAGTCTACAACTTATCCTCTACACTGATGACATGGTAACTGTTAGGGCCTAACACAATCACTCAGCAATCAAATCAGACTTGCAAAAGAATAACTCCCTCAATTCCTGGCTTATTAACCACAAAGTAAAACATAACCAAAAAAATAAAAAGCATGCTATTTAGCACCACCCAAAAAACTTAAAAAAAACCTCCACCAATGCCATTTAATATCACAACCATTTGTGACACACGAATAGAAATAACAATGGGCAGGATTCACGAAGCCTCCGTGTAAGAGTTATAACTCTTACATGGAGTCTGCAGTTAAACGGAGTGATGTCAGCATGCTCTGCATATTCATGAGAGCATGCTGAATCACACCTAAGGCTTACACGGTCCGTGGAAGACAGTAGGGGGCGTGTCCGTAGGCCGAGCCCTGCAAGCGGACACGCCCCCAGAAGAGTAAATTTGCCCAAAGTAAACACCTACGACAGAGGCCATGGAAATGTGAATAAACACAACACAACACATGCCCCCACAGACTATGAACATAAAATATATAAATGAACATGTTATATATTTTTTTTAAATTGTAAAGATGTTTGCCCGTGAGTGCGCTCATTTGCGCGGGCGTGCCCGTAGCACAGCCACAGTTAGCAGTCAGTGGTAAAGCATATAAGAACTAAATATGCAAAGTAAGCCAAGAAGCAATAGCGTAGCAGAAGAGACGTCGGTTGAAGAGCAGGCATCCATGGTTCGAGCCCCCACAACATCAATTTTTTTTAGTAAAATAAGCAAGAAACAAGTCCCTGACAAATATGTACACATATAAAGTCACAATTTATGTAAAATGTAATGAAATAGTCCATTTATTTTGAAGAAATGTGAGGTAACAAAACAATAGAAAATGTCAGATGTGCCTATAGCTGAGCTACAGTTTAACAAGGTGAGTGCATCTGCCCGTAGCTGAGCAGTGGTTTAACAGGTGCAAAATGAGTGCCCGTAGCTGAGCAGTGGTTTCACACGCTGAAACTGTGTGACCCTAGCTGAGCTGAGCGTAATATGCATGCTGACAGCCAATTGAGGCTTAAACCAGCGCACCCCATTTGCGCGGAGCTACTCACCGCACCAACAAGCTAACCGACGGGCAACGTTGAGCAAGCTGTAACAAAACTGCCTTTACACAGACACCCCCCCTAGCCTGTCTAGACAGTCATAAAATATAAAAAGCAGTGGCCAGGTTTGACCCCAGGATACCATGTACCATAGTCAAGGTACTGAACCACTAAGCCATGACAGCTGAACTCAGGAATGCAGTAATAGCAAATATATAGGAATGAATTGAAAGTGGAGCATAACAGAGCAGGATTTGTGAAGTGGATACAATTCCAAAATGGCCAATCACAGATAAGTGCGGGAAAAACGGCATATATAAGCCCCATAGGCAGGAATACACAGCATAAACGATTGTAGAACTGACTTGCAGCCAGAATGTCAGGTGTAGGTGAGGGTAGTTGCTTTCGAGCACAGAGGTGGGGTGTTGAGGAGTCCAGATACATGGTCTGGCTCCTAGTCCACAATCATGAGGCCCGACTCATGCAGGGCCAGGTCCTGTGGGGAGCATATAGGGCTGAGACGTGGGACCGGTTGGCTCATGATCTCACCAGTGCCACAGGGATTCCAAGGACTGGTGAGCAGGTCCGTCACCACCATGTGGACCTGAAGAGATGCAAGCAGGACCAATTGAACCTTTGGATACAGGAGGCCCGGCAAATGCCCAACACCCCACTACTGAGTAATTTACATTTAATTATGTATGTAAGAAATTAAATTAGCTGATATTATGGATGTGTATTCCAATATTACTTAATTTATATTACAGCTGCAGGTGTCCGTTCTGTGAACTGCAGAGCTTATGGCGATAGGCTGGTGCGGTTGCGCCACCAGGCAGGTCAGTAATCCACTCCCAGTAACTGTAAAGAAATATCAAAGTATGACAGTTAGCAAAAGAGTGCAGTGTAGTCACTAAGTAATAAAATGTGCAAGTAACAGTGTAAAAGTGTTTGCAAGTATTGCTTGATTACAAAAGTGTGTTGCAGTCTGTAATCCAAACAGAAAAATGAAAATGTCTCAAATAAAGTCTGAAATAAAGATGCCCCACCTGTAATATAATAGTGCATAACCTGCAGCAGGCTGGAAAGTACAGCTGCAGAAGATGAGCAAATCACATGTGTGAAATATATCCCTGTTGAAATACTGAAACATGACAGAAGTGAGACTGCTGGAAAGGATTGTAATAACTACAGGTAAAACATGTCAATAAAGCCTAGAAGTAAGTACCATCCTGAATAGTAAAATGAAAACAAGTGAGAGGGTGTGAGAAAGAGTTATGAATCCACCAATAAAGTAGTAATAACCCCTGAATAAAGTATACTGCAGTCAGTACAGAAGGAAATGAATGTGACAAGTAGAACCAAACTGCGAAATGTGTCCAAAGTGTAGCTGCAGCTGGAATGTGTATCCCAAAATCTGGATATGTTGCTCTCAGTCTGCAATATGCAGATAGTATGATTGTCTGAAATATCTAACATCCACAGTTCATAGGTTCATAGGTTCATAGGTTCATACTAGGCTATCTGCCCTAGGGCATTTATAAGCCTAGCCAGAGTGTGTTTGGCTTTCGCCACCCATTTTAAATTAATTTTGCTATGCCTTTTTTTGAGGTTAGTATACTGTGCCTCTGTCTAACAGTGACACAGAAGTGATAGCCGGGGTAAACCTATGATCTCCCATCCACTCATCAAGATTCCTCTTGAAGAGAGTCAATGTTGGACTCTGCCTAACCTGGACTGGGATTTTATTCCAGAGTGAAGGGAGCCTCTGGGTTATGAATCTGTCCCTCCAGCATGTCCTATTTATTTCAGTGCTGAGGTTAAAGTCTCTCAAGCACATAGCTTGATGGGATTTGGATTTTCTGAGGTGCAGCATGTCCATTAATTCCAGGTTGGACATGGCTTTATACGTCAGGCACAGATTGCCTCTGAGCAGGCGGTATGCCACTGAGTAGAGCTGGAGTTTAGTACTAAGCAGCACAAACCAGGAAATAATATCAGGATTCACAGCAATAGGGCAACACACAGAAGTACCACAGAAGTCACAGGAAAATAAAGTTGAATTTAAGTTGAATTTAATGAAGCGCTTTTCGTCTGTGGTGTACACAGACTTCCTCAGACAAAAAGTATTACAAACTACATTTAACTGAACAGCAGCTTAAATATCCAGCAGTATTAAGTCAAAGGTTCAATTAACCAATCAGGCACACCTTGAACCATGAATAAAAAAAAATTGAACCTTTGACTTAATACTGCTGGATATTTAAGCTGCTGTTCAGTTAAATGTAGTTTGTAATACTTTTTGTCTGAGGAAGTCTGTGTACACCACAGACCTTCATTAAATTCAACTTAAATTCAACTTTATTTTCCTGTGACTTCTGTGGTACTTCTGTGTGTTGCCCTATTGCTGTGAATCCTGATATTATTTAGAGCTGGAGTTTCTTTAACCGGGCAGCATATGGCATGTGTTTGAGCCCTTTGATCCTCTTGGTGAGGTACTTTTGGGGTCTTTCCAGTTGCTGCAGGTGTCTGGTAAGGTACATCCCAAAAGGGGCATTGTACTCAATTATGGGCCTGATGAGGGATGAGTAAAGAGGTACAATGACCTCCCCTGATCTAGATGTGAATCCCTTCATGATTAGGTGGGCTATATAAAATGTTTTTCTAACCACTTTGGCCACGTGGTTGTCAAATGAGAGATTCCTATCAACTTGGGTCCCCAGGTCCCTAATGACTTCTTCTGTACTTAATGGATTACCACCTATGTGGTAATTTGTGGGCACTTTGTTTTTGCCAAAGGGGATGACTATACACTTTTTGGCGTTTAGCTTGAGGCCATGGCTCTGGCACCAGTTGTCTGTTTGTATGAGGCCCTTTTGTAGGAAGCTTGTGTCGGCTGGAGAGTTGATTATGGCACCCAGTTTGCAGTCATCTGTGAACTTGGTCAGCCACAGTCCTTCCGTGTTGGCCTGTACCACCGAGAAATATATACCGAACAAGAGAGGTCCCAGGACTGAGCCTTGTGGGACGCCACTTGTAACTGGTTTGGAGTCTGACATGGCTCCAGCAATTCTAACCATGTGGGTTCTGTCCTTGAGCCAGTTTGCAATCCATCTAGTGACATAGGGGTTTATATTTAAGCTGGTGAGCTTATCTATAATGCCCGAGTGGAGTATTGTATCGAAGGCTTTTGCGAGGTCCAGGTAGGCTGTGTGGACCATCTTCCCCTCGTCAATGGCCTTGGTGACTGTTTCAAAGAAATCAACCAGGTTTAAGAGGCAGGATCTGCCCTTAACAAAGCCAAACTGGGTAGGATACAGTGTCTGTAGGTCCCCAATATCTTTATTTATGAGGTCCATGATGATCCTTTCCATAGCTTTGCAGACCAAGCTAGTCAGGCTTATGGGGCGATAGTTTCCAGGATCCGTTGAGGCACCACCTTTGTGGAGAGGGACCACTGTTGCTGTACGCCACTCTTTGGGTACATATCCTGTAGTAAGGCTAAGATTGAACAGTAGTTTTATGTTTGGGTTTAGCTCTTCTTGGAGTTCATGTAGGACGCAGCCCGGGACACCATCTGGTCCCATTGATGCTGTGTTTTTGCTTTGGAGAGGGCGGCTCTTACCTGGGCATCCGAGATGTCAGGGGCAGCACTCTGTTGGGATAGATATTTGCCCTTTTGGTGGGGAGAGGGGAGAAGTTTGCACTGAACCTGTCAGCTTGGATGTTGGCAATGTCTGTGGGCTCGTGTATTTTTGTCATTTTGGACTAATTCTGAGCATATCTGGGAATTCCCACCCAGGTTCCTAACATAACTAAAGAAAGCCTTGTGATTATCCTTAGTGTCCTGTGCAATTTTTCTCTCAAGCTGGCCTTAGACGATTTTATGAGTGCCGTAGTTTTTGCTAATACTGATCAGAGATGCCTTCCCTTTTTGGGATTTTGCTCTGTCATGTAGTAGCTTCCTCCTTCTATTGTATAGTTTGTTTATGGCTGGGGTCCACCAGACAGGACGTCTGCCTTTGGAGGATTGGGTCTTGGTTTTATTTGGGATTGCATGATCCATGCATTCCTGAAGGTGTTCATAGAATGCGTTTATAAAGGATTCTGCGGTCTGGGCCGTATTTTCCACAGGCCCGGGGGCTTTGAAGGATTTCACCTCGGTTTTGAGGCATGTGAAATTTGCTTTAGAGAAGTTTTTCACTGTGGTTTTCTTGGCAGGGGGTGGGGTCGGGATGTGAATATCCAGTGGGATTAGTTTATGGTCTGATCTTACCAGTGAGAGATACACTTCTGGTCTGGAGCATAGTGTCCCCATGTTGGTGATAATCAGGTGCAGTATATTTTCCCCTCTTGTGGGAGTAGTAACAAGTTGTTCCATAGCATTTGAGTGTATAAATTCTAGGAACCTTTGGGCTAGGATGTTGGAGCTAGAGTAATGCTCCCAGTCTATGTTTGGGTAGTTGAAGTCACCCAATATAATGGTGTTTGGAGAGACCTTCATATTTTTCAGTATTCTCAGGAAGGCCAAGTGGGGTTCCTGTGTTTGGGAGGGTGGTCTGTAGCAGGCTATAAACTGGAAGGCAGTTTTACCCACAGTTAGTTGCACATGGATAGTCTCTGATGCTTCGTGCTGTGCCACCAACCTGGAGGTGTGGGTATCTTTGACGAATATTGATACTCCCCCTCCTTTTGTGGCTCGGTCCAAGTTTTGGGGCCGAAAAGCATGGTATGAGGTATAACCTGGTAGTGCTGGGGTGCTCTCGGGAGCCTTGAACCAGGTTTCTGTTACTGCACAGATATCGATGTTCTCCATGCTAAGGAGAGTTTTGAGTGCATGCATCTTGAGGTTTAGACTTCTGGCGTTGAGTAGCATTACTCTTTGTTTCTTATCCCTTGTGATACCTATGGAGGTGGGCTTGTCTTTTGAGCCTTGCCTAAAAAAGGCTCTATGGGGGTAGCAAGAGCCTTTTCCAATATCCGAAAGCCCAGGGGTGACAGATGCAAGCCGTCCCTAGCGAAGCATCGTGGCTTGTCGAGCATGTCATCCCAGGCTGACAGGCATTGGATCCCCTTTGAATGACACAAACACTTAAGCCAATTGTTGAAATTGATCATCTTGTCTTCATATTGTGGCATCATTCTTGGTGAGGGTAAGATGCTACTCAAGGTCAGGGTCATACCGGCCTGGGCTACATGCTCAGAGAGCTCCTCTATGTCTATTTTCATGTAGTCCAGGGAGGTACGTCTCAGGTCATTCACACCGGCATGGACAATGACTGAGTCATATTTGTACTTGCCTTGGAGTGACCTGAGTGCTTGTGTTATGTGGCAGATCCTAGCGCCCGACAGGCAGCTCACCGTGACCTTCTCCTTGTTCAGCCTGGTGAGCGGGACGTCAGTGTGCCTGACGATAGAGTCACCTATTACAAGTGTATCAGGTGTGTTGTTTAGTGTTAAGGGCTGTGACTGTACGGCACACTGGCTTTGTGAGCTATGTGTTGCATGTGTTTTTTTTTGGGGTAGCGGTTGCTTGGGTGTCTGCTTTGGAGGTCTCTGCTGCTTAGGCAGATTTTTATTTAGAGCCTCTGAGTACGTTATTGTGTGTTTATGTGTTTGGTTTGTTGTCGTGGTAGGTCTATGTGAGACTGGAATTGTAGTGAGTGTGGTTTCCTTTTCCTCCTGACTGGTTACACCAGTACTGAGTTGAGAGAGCTTAGCCTCCAGTTTGGCTATATGGTTGCATCTCTCACATGTGTTGGAATTTGTTGGGAGGAGGAGAGAGTTGTCTGTGTAAATGAGGCAGTTGTAACATTGCCTCAAGATTCCCAGATTCACCAGCTGGACCGGAGAGGAGATTGACAACTGACCTTTGGACATGCTAGAATAGTATTGGGAATTCCTTTATAATTGAAATAAGGGCCAATGGGGAACAAGGTACTCAAGGGGAGTTTGTGAGGGTGTAGTGCTTTTAATTTTTTAGAGCTGACTTATATAATTGCTTTAGTGAGCAAGTGCCAGGTAACTTAAATGCAATGTGCTACAGGTAACTTAAATGCAAAAACGACAAACAGTAACTTTCTTTCAAGTGAAACAAGGAAATAAGTACAGTAAGCAATGCAGATATCACTAGATATCCACAGAAGTGCTAAAAGGCCACATTTTAGGTGGAATTAGTGTTTCAGGGAAATAAACAAACAACAAGCATACAAATAAAGCTAGATTCAGCAGGTCTGGATCTAGTCTATGCTACAGCAAACAAGGTGTACCAATTTCAGTAAGAAACAGTTAGAATATGCAGGCACTATAAGCCTCTAACCAGAAATTCCCTGCTCAGAAGGGCAGAGTCCAGCCTCTCCTCCCACAAGAGTGTCTATAGCTATATAAAGCAAATGTAGCAGGATAATGTAGCTGAACAAAGCCAGATATGAACGTGTATGAATAACAATAAAATGTATATTGATGTAGCAGTAACAATGCTATCACCAAAGTGAAGTAGTTATCATATAGAAAACTGTAGTTATAACAGTAGTGTGTATATATCTGTAGCTATTAGAAATGCACAGCATATATATTGGTATTTGAATGTGTTAATAATATTTTCTTCACCCCACCCTATAACCACATATAATCCATTCCACACGAAATTGGTATGTGCAATCACAATTAGCACCCCTGGACATTTGTCCTGATGGGTCATAAATATTTGCATGTCCGTTGCTGCATCTGCCCTGTTCATACATCAAAACCTGATGGCCTGTTGCCATCAATCAACCCTACATGTTGTTGGACTGTGTATTGCTGTTCAAATTATGCATGTGTTATGCTCGCTGTTCAATGGTGTGAATATATGGGTGTTTGGTTAATGGGAATACTAATGCATGCTGTTACAACTAATTGCGAATGGTATTGTATGTTACTAACCCAAACTGTCATGACATAATGCAAAACATAGAACGACAGGGAAGGCGGGTTCCAGTGGACCCACCTCTCCCACCTCAGCTGGTGAGTGCACCTGGCACTAGTGCCCAGTCTGGACTCTCCTCCGGTGGCCCTGTGCCACCTGCGGGTGGAAGCGCTGCAGGGGATGGGTCCCATCCCCCCTCTGCAAGTGTGGCCGGAGGAGAACCACCACTCACCCTCCGTAGCGTCCAGACTGTGGTGCGTAGGGAGATCTGGGACTCTGTTCTTGAGCCCCTATGCCAGCTTGAGGCACAGGTGGCACAACTTACAGGCATGCCTGTTGCCCTGCCTACACAGCCCCCAGCACAGCCCTGTCCTGGGCAGTGAAGGAACAGTGGCAACTGCCCATGGGTGGGGATATCAGTTCCACTGTTGCCATCTGTGGGCTCATGGGCTCTGGATATCCAAACCTCCGTCCCCGTCAATTGTGTAACCCCCCCACACGTGTCATACACCGCCCCTGTATGCGTCTTGTTTGTCTTGTCTGTTGACCTACCCAACCTACCTCCCCAGCTATACCGACTTCCTTTACCTGACATACCACTCTCACCTGAAAAAAAAAAAAAGGGTACTCTGTACCCACAAAAAAATTATGCCCCATACATAGCTGCCCATTCCATACACATGTCTGCTGGACATGGAAACTATCAATTACAATTGGCTGTACAACAAGTATTATTGTTGTCCTGACACCTCTCTCAGGAGTGGAAGGTTTCAAATGTCACACCAAATTACATACATATGCACAGCTGTTGCTGATGAAGAAATGGGCAGCTATGGGCCTTACCTACATCCCTCCTGCAAATCCCAAGCTTGTTTCCCTACTGTCTTACCCTCTTTGTGACCCCTTTTTCACCACTTTCCTATCTCCCCATTTTCATTTCTTTCAAAGAAAATAGCGTGGGTGTGCGGCATAGTAAGCACTGTTAAGTGGTTGTAAGTGGATATGCGCGGAGGTGAACGCCAGTGCGCATGTGGGAGCTCAGCGCAAACCAGCGCTAACCCGGTTACAACTGCTTAAAAGTGCCTTAGTCACTCTGATTGACAGGTCCTGTAGTCAGTTCAAAAGCAAAATAAAATCCCACTGTCAGTCCCGAACCCAGGACCTTGGAAACAGTAGTCTGTATGACCTACCACTAAGCCATGACTTCTATTCAAGAACATTGTGCTAAAATAAATATATCATGTGATAGTAGGAATGAATGTAAAGGGAATATAGGATGTGTAGTACACAAAGCATGTCATTTAGAATTACTGTAAAAACTAGTGGATTTCCATAATAGTAGTGTGTGAACAGAAACAGCCATGCTAGTTGGTAGCTAGTAGGTAAAAATGTCAGTTAATGTCCACATATAAATGTATGTATATTTATATATATATATATATATATATATATATATATATATATATATATATATATATATATATATATATATATATATATATATATATATATATATATAGTTGTAGGTGTCATTGTGCTTACACACTAACTACAGGGAACAGGAGAGAGAAATGGAGAAATGTGAATCTACAACACAGCCTGAATAATGAGAGAGATACTAACCTTTACACTCACAGAACAGTGTCCAGAGCATACCAGCATGGTCCCCACCCTTACAATCTGAAAGGCAACGCCTATCTCACATACCCTTTTATAGCACTGTCCTGAAATCACAGTGAGAACTGCAATCAGTACACAACTGGCTGCATGCAATTAGCAAATGCTGGCTTACAATTGGTGCAGAGGCCATCACATGGACCTATGCAGATACCTACAAAGGCATCCTGTACTAACACTCCACACATGCAATACGTTCATTGCACTGTCTGGAAGCAGACAGAGGGAGAGAGACAGACAGAGACAGAGAGTGAGAGAAAAAAAAATACACACGCTACACACTGAGTCTAAGCTGTCAGCAGTGACAGTAGCAAGTCGTGTCAGCAGCAGCAGGAAGCAGAAGTAGTGGTAACGCAACCAGCTGCGACAAACACAGGTAATGTAAAGTAGCAGGTTAATAGTCTGCATACTGTGAACCCTCCAAATGTGTCATAGGTCTGTATCTATAGGTATGTCCATGTGATATGTTGTGTGTATGAAGTTCCACCAAAAGGGGATGACTATACATTACATGTCAGTCAGTGTTAGGCCACAATCCTGGCAGCAGTTGTCTGTGCGTTGCCCTCAGCAATGGCTGTAGTGACTGTTTTGAAAGGTCAGCCAGGTTCAAAAGGCAGGATCAGTCCATCACAAAGGCAAAATGGCCAGGAACAAGTGTCTGCAGGTACCCAATATCGCTGTATATGCGTCCCATACTGAATAATTCCATAGCTTAGCAGACCAGGCTGGTTATGCTTATGATGTGGTAGTTCCCAGGGTCAGTAGAGGTGCCTCCTTAGTGGTGTGGGACCACTGTTGCTGTATGCCAGTGTCCAGGTACATATCCTGTAGTACGGCCAAGGTTAAATATCAGACTTATATGCGGTTGTATGTCCTTGTGGAGCGCACGTAGCACACATCCAGGGATACCATCAGGTCACAGTGATGCTGTGTGTTCTGCTTTGCTGAGGGTGGCCCCACCTGGAAATGTGAGATGATAGGGAGGTTACATACAGCTGTGATAAGTATTTCAACTTGTGGGGGAGAAGGAGGGGGGATACGTGCACTGAACCTGTCTGCAAGAATGTTGCCAATATCAGTGTGTTCGGTGAATGTTAAGTAGGTGTGTATTAACTCAGAGCATATCTGAGGCATTTGGTCCATATGTGTAACATAACTGAAGAAGGCCTTGTGGTTATCTATAGTGTTTGTGGCCATTTCCCTCCCAGAGTAGGCCGTGGCCATTGTTGTGAGAGACCATACCGTATTACCAGTGCTGACCACAGATGCCTTCCCTTAATGTGACTCTGCTCTGTCTTGCAGTAGCCACCTGCTAATGTTATACAATCTGCCTCTGGCTGGGGTTCACCAGACAGGATGCCTAACCTTTGTGCATAGGGTCTAGGTTAGAAATGTATGTGCAAGTTCCATGCAATCTGTGGGATGTCCGTGGTAAGCATTCACAAAGGGGTCAGCAGTGTGGGTTGTGGCTTCCACTGGCCCAGTGGGCTGCATGGATACCATCTCAGTCCTAACAAGTGAATAACTGTCTAATCGCATACATATCAAAGTAGTCTACTGTGCTGGTGGTGGTGGTGGGATATGTATATCCAGGCCGAGTAACTTGTGTCCACATCACACTAGTGGATGGCGTTCCACATACAGTACATTGGTATGAACCCCCAGAGTGAGGTTGTGGATTGGACCTGTCACAGTGTGCTGACTGATGGGGCATGCTACTATGTTGTATGGAATGTGGCAGGTATTGCTGCACAGGTGTTGGCTGAGCACTGATATCTGGCCATGTACTTGTGTATCCACCACGAGACACACACATGCAACATATGGGAGTAGTAGTATATCACTACACTTGAGTATCATGTATAGTATGTGTACCATATATTGCTGACATAGTCTGCTGATATCCTGTTTGTGTTCTCTTCCAGGGAGATGGTGCATCAGCGTAATCCCGCCTACACTGCAGCGGAAGATGAGGAGATACACCAGGGCCTGGTGCGGGAGTATGACATACTGTTTTCCCGCACCAGCCAGAATCAGCAGGAGAGGGCTGCACTGTGGCAAGACCTGGTCCGTAGGGTAAATGACATTGACATGCATAATAGGACATATGAGCAGGTACGACATCACTGCAGTGATTTAATCAGAAATGTCCATCAGTGTGCGTTGGATATCCACAGGCAACAGGTTACCACAGGAGGTGGGGTGGCCACACCCCCCCTCACCAGACTGGAGGAGCTACTCCTAAGTGTTGTGGCTCCAGCCCCTGAACAGCAACAGCAATACACCTGCATCATGATGGAGGCTGGATCCACACAGCAGCATGACATGGAGCGTGCAGGTAATATGCCATATGTACACTTGACTGTTCTGTACACTGTTAGTTTATGCATGTGTAAGGTGTGTCCGTGGTATGTAGCTGTCAACATAGTATGTAATTGTGCATGTGTGATATTGGCAATATCAGCAGCTGACGTGTGAAAGGCAACTGGTGTACTACTGCACTGTATCATATGCAGTATCAATGGCACAGTTGTGCCCACGGATATTAATCTCCTCATTTATGCAGGTCCCTCTGGGGTTACAGCAAGGCAAGCCATCCATGCTGGTGAGTGTGTTCAACAATACCTATAAAAGTCCTGATAGTGCTAGTAACACTAGTGTAACTCAGTAGTGCTCTGTGTGTATACTGCAGGGTGTGCATGTGTGCAGGTGTGCCTGTGTTCTTGTGTGCATGTGTGCATGTGTGCATGTCTGCATGTCTGCATGTGTGCCTGTGTCCACGTGTGCATGTGTGCATGTGTGCCTGTGTCCACGTGTGCATGTGTGCACATGTGCATGTGTGCATGTGTGCATGTGTGCATGTGTCCACGTGTGCATGTGTGCATGTGTACACATGACCACGTGTGCATGTGTGCATGTGCCCATGTGTCCATGTGTGCATGTGTCCACGTGTGCATGTGTGCATGTGTCCATGTGTGCATGTGTGCCTGTGTGCATGTGTGCATGTGTGCCTGTGTGCATGTGTGCACGTGTCCATGTGTGCATGTGTGCATGTGTGCATAAGTGCATCACTGGTAACATTGTGTGGATACTGTAAACTGTGTTTCCTGTCTTCCTCCTACAGGTTCTGGTGCTGCTCTGGTGTCCTGCAGCAGGGAACCTGAATCTGGTGCCACAGGTACTGGTAATGATGATATCTGTGTAATGGTACAGGAAGGTGTGTCAGGGTCCACCATTGGTCAGCCAATTGACAGTACACAGCTGTCAACCCTATCATTGCGCACAGTCATCCTGCCAGTACATCCTTTGTCACCCTTGTCCCTAGGTGATGGACAGGATACAGTAGGCATTGACGAGGGTAATGTGGTATCTCTGGCACATGCTTCCCCACACAGCAGCCATGGGCAGGGTCCTGCGATGGTACCACACAGACAGTTGCCCATGGGTTCTCATGGGAGCATCCGTGGGTGTACTGCCTCTGGCAGACATGCCCAAAGAGGTCTGTCAACCTCAGCTATGTTTCAGGCTGTCATGCAGGCACAGTCTCGTATGGAAAGGTACACCAGACAGGGTCTGAGGGAGCTGAGAGCATGTCGCACAGCCATGACTGACAGTATGCGTGACATCGCGGATGCTATCCATAATTTCACCAATGTCATAGACAGACGTTGTGGGGACATATTACAGCAGTTCCACAACCAAATGTCCATAAGCCAGGGCAATGGTGGGCGGTTGCGGCATCGACGTGGCTGTATGCCAGCAACCAGCAACAGCAGCAGCTGGCAGTTGGCGCGGACGACAACAGGCCCGCGCACACCCCCATAGTGCCAGCAGCAGGCCCAGCAATGCTGGGTCTATGCTGTCATCGGAACGCCCCAGGAGACCACGTGCATGTGGCTCTGGACAGTCCCAACAGGGGCCTGTGTCCAGTCAACACACTCCCACTTCTGATGACAGTACCCAGTCTGGCTTAGTACTGGATACGGTCCGTAGTACCCCTGCCAGGCACAGGTACCATGTCCATGCCCACAGACACTGATCTGTATGACCTGCCAGGTGCAGTCTGTGGCTGTCCACAAACCCCTGTATATGGCAGCCATGAGGTGGAACTGTGTGCGTGCATGCACACATGCGAAATGTTAACACCTAGGGCTACCACATACACACAGACACTGCAACAACAGTGCCCCACCCTGTAATGCTGTCCCTCACCAACACACATACACACACATGTCAATTGGTGGTATCAGTGGCAGTCTCAGGCATACCTAATCACACCCTGTGCATATGATGACACTGTGCCACCTCCTGCAATCTCCAACATCATTGCGGGAACAGGTAAACATGTTGCTGATGCGCAGGGTGACTACATAGAAGTTTATTAGTAGTATCATGTTGGTAACAGTACAGTGTGCTGATATGACTGTGTGTATATCCCAGCATGCCTGATGCAGTAACCGTATGACTGTCTTGAATTGTTATCTGCACCCACAGTATGTACCAAAGTGTAACAGCTGCACATTATTGCATGCCGGTGGTAAGGATGTCAACAGATAGCCACATACATGGGTAGCACAGGGGGGAAGCTAATGCAAGTAGTGATATGCAATGATAGACATGTGAAGTAATGGTGTCAAATTGCCCACAAGAACTATGCAATCTGGATGATTGCACATGTTGATATGTGTGCAGTACCAATGTAATCCAAATCACAATTAACTATGACATAATATCAGTTCTACCATGGGCATCTGCGCTGTGCATTCCTGGGTACATGTTGATAGTGCCTACATATTTGCACTGTTACTTACTGTTAGTGTTACCCCTTCTTTGTTGTACAATGAACTACTTCCAGCCCTGCTTACTGTAGCTTTGTTTGCATGCATGTTCGCCTGGGGTTCCCTGGAACACTGCTTCCACCTGCAATGCAGAGTTACAGTGCTTCTGTGGACTCCTAGTGACATCTGCATAGCGTACGATACATATGTCAAGTTTACACATGACAGAACGTCACTGTCCATCCTGTTCGCATGTACGTTGCCTGTGACACATTGCACATGTCTTACCTGGCATTTACCCATGTGTGCAGTCATATATGCCAGTGCTATGAAACAGTAGCAGTACACCCACACATACACACCTTCAGGATGTTGTTCCCCATTGACCCTATGTGTTGGTACTCACCATGGCAATTACACTACTAGGGTAGCATGTGCAAATGTAACCTGTGAATCACCTCTATGGTCCAGTTGTGGTTTATGTGAGTCATGTGACAATGTCACAGCTGCCACATGTATGCAGTCAACAATCACCCTTGGCCAGAAATGTACAACACATGTGTGGGATGCCACCACATAGCCAATCTGGGGACTGAGCTCTCTGAACCCACTAATGCCATACCCTGTCAGGTGGCATGTCATACTACAGTGACTACAATACAAGTCAGACATAGACACGCACTGACAGCATGCTGAACATACTGGGGCATACGTGGGGACTCAGAATAGCATCCTGTCTGAGCATCACACACCTCCGCAGCTGGCACACAGGCATATGTTACGTCAGAACAGAGCACATGCCATGCATGGCACACACATCCCGTGTGCCACACACTCACAGTCTGTAGGGCTACACAACACACCTGCTACAGATGTGTCAGGTACCTGTCTTGGGCGCTGCAGTGGGGTCCCGCTCAACAGGCTGTATATGGTGAAGGTCATAGTGATATGCCTCAGGGGCACTATGGTCCACCACAAAACACATGCATACAGGTCAGTCAGAGGCATGGACACATATGACTCAGTCATTGACCATGCCACTATGGATGACCTGAGACATACCTCCCTGGACTACATGATAGGGAACATAAAAGGGATCTCTCAGCATGTGGCACAGGCCAGTATGAGCCTGATCTCGGTTGCCAACATACCCTCACCAGATATGCTACCACTATATGTAGGAAGGGTGTTGTATGTCTACATTCTGCTCAGTCTCCAATGTCATTCATAGGGCATCCACTGGCTGTCAACATGTGCTTACATGCTAGGGAAGCCACAATGATGTTCAAGGGGCAGCTTGCACGTGACACCTATGGCCCAATGTATATTGGCGAAGCTCCTTGATACACACATACTGCCTTATGCTGCAGGACACGGATTACATAGCCACCTCCACGGGTATCACACAGGTTAGGACACTAACAGTGCTGCTACACAACACCAGCAGTGTACACCGCAAGATGCATGCACTAGACACTGTCCTCAGCACGGTGAACTGCAATGTCTGTGCAGTACCACAGTCCTGATTCATGGCTCACAGGTGCAACTCATCACTGCCAGGTTATGCCTCATACCATGCCTGTTGTCCCCTACACATGTAACACACATGGACAGGGGGGTGGTATCCCAAGGCACCACAGATACACACACCTACAGGTTGTTGGCACAGCACAAAGCATCAGGGCCTATTCATGTGCAGCTAACAGTGTGTTGGACTGCCGTCTGGTTCATAGCCTGGCACACACAACCCTCCCATACACAGGAAAACCACCTATCCTCCATAACAACACTGGCAATATGACAGTCTCAAGAACTGTCTTCATATGGCTGGACTGCATCCAGCCAAACATTGTGCGTGAGCATTACTGTAGCTACAACACACTAGTTGAAGGGTTCCCAGCATGTGGTCACTGAATTGCAGTGGAATGACATGTTACCACTCCCACAACAGGTGGGAACATGCAGCACCTGTACATCGACTACATGTAGACTATATGGCCCAGACCAGATGTGTATCCCCTGCTGTAGGTATTTTACCATATATACCCACACTGTATAGACACATAACGTGTGTGGCCCCTGCACAGTAAGACACAGTCATATTGTTATGCATTGCAAATACCATTTATCCAATCGAGCCATGTGTCAGACATGGTAACTACTGCAGGTCACAGGTATTTATGTGTATGTGTCACACACATACATCATGTGTGCAATGCCATTGCTGGTTTAGGCAATGGCATGCATTGTTATGCACAAAGACCCACACAGGGTCATAATGTGTGACACAACCACACGTGGCAGTTGTGGGTTACCAAAACATACCTATCTGTACTCTGACAATGGTAATAGACCCAGTAGCAGAGCGCACTATTGGCATTACTGGCCAACTAGCCCTGTTTGGCTGTGCTGATAGTGTGGTGACATCCCCTTTGTTTACTGGGGGAATATGCAGCATCTTGTGTATTGTAGTATTTGCCAAAAGGATCTGTTCTCTCACACTTGCATTTACACACACCCTACTACCCCCCCCCCACACACACACACGCATACTTGCTCTTTGCAGAATTCATACCCCTACCTAACTAAGTCTCGACACGTGAGAGAGACGCATTAGTGAAGCATACTATTAGGATTACTAGATGGCTTCTCTTCTCTGGCTGTACTCATAGGGTGCTGACATCATCAGTGTTTTGAAAGGGTAATGTGCATCAGGTAGTGTGATCTCCTGATTACCAAAACTGACATGTTTGCCATACAGAATTGCACACACACAAACTCCCCACATCCAAACACACGCACATGCCATTTGCAGGTTTCAAACTCCTACTTAACTATATTATGACACTCGAGAGAGACGCATTAGCTGAACATGCTGTTCGCATTACTGTGAGGTTTGCCTTCTCCTGCTGTACTTATAGGGTGCTGACATCATCAGTGTTTAGAAAGGGGAATGTGCATCCTGTAGTGTGTTCTCCTAGTTGCCAAAAGGGATTTTTCTTTCATACCGACTTGCACACACACTAACCCCCTCCACACACACTGGGCATTTGCAGGATTCAAACCCCTACCTAACTATGTTATGACACTCGAGAAGAATGCATTAGCGGAGCGCGCTATTTGCATTACTTGGAGGTTTCCCTTCTCCTGCTGTACTTATAGGGTGCTGACATCATCAGTGTTTAGAAAGGGGAATGTGCATCCTGTAGTGTGTTTTCCCAGAAGAATGCATTAGCGGAGCGCGCTATTTGCATTACTTGGAGGTTTCCCTTCTCCTGCTGTACTTATAGGGTGCTGACATCATCAGTGTTTAGAAAGGGGAATGTGCATCCTGTAGTGTGTTTTCCCAGTTGCCAAAAGGGACATTTCCCTCACACAGACTTTTACACACACAAACCCCACTCACCCACCTACACACACTGAGCATTTGCAGGATTCAAACCACTACCTAACTATATTATGACACTTGAGGGAAATGCATTAGCAGAGAGCACTATCCGAATTACTGGGCCTCTGCTCTGCACCTGCAGTATTTATAGGGTGCTGACATCTTTATTTCTACAGATGTATGTAAATGTAGTACTACCTGTCAGGTGGGGGATAGCATATATATGCATTTGCAGCCACCTACGTCAGGGTCAAATATGCACATCGCACTGGCAGGTTATGTTCTATACCATGCTTTGTGACCACAGGACCTGTAACACACAACACAACCAGTCCAGAACACCACACCCACATCCAGGACACACACTTAGCTTCCCTGGGAACAGTGCCGGGATATGCATGTGTTCACATACACCATTCCAGTTGTTAACATCAGGTACAGGCATATTGTGTGTGAGAACTACTCAGACCTCTACCACTTTACCCTATAGCCACTACAATTTGTGGGTCCATGTGCTATGGCAGAACCACACACCACAGCCACATGGGGGAACACATATTGCACCTGTCCATCTGCAACATGGGTACTCACTGTTCCACACCAGAGGTAGACCACCATTGTTGATATCTGACCATACCCACCTTTCCCTGGACATCCATATCCCATCTCCACCCCCATGCAAGGTTGTCACTGCACACAAACTGTATTTAGCACAAGCAGACTCTACACTTGTGAAGACTGGGGTGGACGACTTCGAAGGAACCATGCTGGGGGACTATACTGGCCACTCAGCATAATCCTTGACAGTTGCATTCTATGAGCATGTGCACAGTTTGCATTGATCATGCTATCCCACAAATACCCATGACTGTTCCACAACAAGACACCTGTCAGGTGTACACCAGCCATATATGAGCCGTACAACAGACAGAGTGAGCTAATACATTACAGAGCTGTAGCCCACAGAGGGAGGACATCTGTGAACAGTTCCGGCATGGCACTTCATTCACACATAATCATCACAACACAGTGTTGACAGTGTAATTGTCCAGAGAATGCAGATAGGGCTCCCCTCAGTCTGTTACTGATGGCCACTTACTGTTGGAGATCCTCAGCAACCCTCTTCCAGCACACACCGACAACATGGCTGTGGCTTAGCACATTCAAACCCTGGGATCTCCACTGTGCCCCTGCTTGACAGAGGCACAGCTCACTAGCCCCACATGTTGCCTTATGTGACCTACTTTACAGTGGCACAGTAGCCTACTGTACTGGGGATGCAGATACCAAGCACACTCTGGCTGAGCTGTCATTCCCTAGGGCAACAAGCCTAGTAGTGACCTCTAGACCCATATGTTTAATTGTCAGATGCACAATATTTGTTGTGCTGTTCTACTGTTTGCAGGTCTTTAATGCCATAGCATTCCCTGTTCCTATGACCAACTTGTGTATCTGTGGAAGATGTTTGCATATGACGGTGATCCATTATATCACTTATGTCTCTGTAGTCATTTACTGTGTGCACTGGGCAGATTGCTGTGTTGTGGTTTGTTCCTGGACTGACACGTACAAATACCAGATATGTGTGGCCAACTGCTAAATGGAGATATGGCCTAAGTGTGTGAGCATGCCCAGTTCAGCCTTTCCATGGCATGTTGTCTGACATATGCCTCATTTATCAAAGTGTGCGAGCATGCCCAGTGTGAGCTTTCCATATTTTGAACTCTGAAGTCCACCACATATTTGGGTGTGTGTGAAGTTCAACAATATCTCACATTTATGGTTGTGTGTTGGGTGTCATGTTGTGTACTAACTGGCCAACTGCTTCGTGTCTGCCACAACAGGGATTATACTGTGCCTGCAGGGATTGCATGGGATACTTTGCAGACAGTTGTCAACATACTTTCATACCGACCTAACACTGCAGTACCGTATAGTGTACTGGTTCAGTACTTTCACTGTGGTGGACAGTATCCTGGGCTTTAGTCCTATCACTGCTTGACATCTTCATAGTGAGCACAACAGACTGTGCAGGGGCCAGTTGTGCACATATTACCATGTTGCATTATGTTCAGATATGGACTACCTACACCAGGCTCGTCCAACATTGGTAGTGTATTCCACAACATGGGTGGACATTGGCAAACACTAGCGATGTTCCCTAGGCCATTTCTGATGCTAGTCACAGGGTGTGTTTGTCCTTCAACACACATTGTAACTGGAGTTTGCCATGACATATGTCATGGTTAGTATACTGTGCCTCCGTCTACCTCTGACACAACAGTGATACCCAGGGTTAGCCTACCATCTCCCATCCACTCATCAGGATTCCTCTTGAGGGGTGTCGATAGGTGACTCTCTGGCTGACCTGTACCAGGAGTTTACTGAAGAGTGGGGGTGCCTTCTGTGTTATGGATCATTCTGTACAGCTTGTCCTATGTATGTCAGTGCTGGGGTTCAGGTCTCTCATGTGCATAGCTCACTCCCATTCAGATTGTACAAGGTGCAGCATGTTCATTGATTCCAGGTTGGACATGGCTTCATACATCAGGCACAGCTTGCCTGTAGCTGGTCAGTATTGCAGTGTGTGGGGCTGCAGTTTATTTACTCAGGCAACACATGGGATCTGTTCATGCTCTTTGCTACTCCTGGTGGGGTACTGTCATGGACTTTACAGTTGATGGAGGTGTCTGCTGAGGTATATCCCACAGGGGCTATTGTAGTCAACTGTGATGCTGATGAAGGGTGACTGCAGAGCCACAGTGACCTCCCCTTATCTACATCTGACAACCTTCATGATTGGGTGGGTATATAGTATGTTTCTGCGAACACTACAGCCACATGTTTGTCCAGTGCAGGATATCTATCACCTTTTGTCCCCAGGTCTCTCATTACATGTTAGGTACGTAATGGGTTAACACCTGTGTGGTAATTTGTGGGCACTTACTGTATATCCACGGTGGTTGTCTATACACAGTTCTGCAGTTAGCTTGCTGACATGGCTATGGCTCCAGTTGTCTGTTTGTAGGTGGCCCTTTTGTGGGTTGCTTGTGTCAGCTGGGGGTCGGATATGGTGGGCTGTTTGTACTCCTCTGCATACATGTGCAGTCACAGTCCTTCCATGTTGGCCTATACCTATGGGACATATATACAGAACGGGGGGGTGGGGGCCCAGGACCAGGCCTTATGGGATGCCACTCATATCTGCTTTGTAGTCTGACATGGATGCAGCATGTCTGACCATGTCAGTTCTGTCCTTGGTCTGGTTTGCAACCCCTCTACTGACATAGGGGTATATATTTAAGCTGGTGAACATATCCATACTGAACTCGTAGGGTATTGTCTAGAAGCATATGCACGGTCCAGCTACACTGTGTGGACCACATTGCCCTCATCAATGACCTTAATGACCGCTTCAAATGGGTCACACATGTTTAGGGGCAGGATCTGCAGTTACGACAGCCACACTGTATAAGGTCCAGTATCAGTAGGTCCACAATAGCTTTATGTCTGCGGTACATACCGATCCTTTCCATAGCTGTGCAGACCAAGCTTATCAGGATCCTGGGGTGGTAGTTTGCAGTATCCATTCAGGCAACACCTTTGTTGTGAAGGACCACTGTTGTTGTACACTGCTCTTTGGGTACATATCCTGTGGTAGGGCTGACATTGGGCAGTAGTGTGATTTGGCATTCCATTATTCTTGGAGTCCATGTTGGCCTCAGCCTAGGACACCATCACATACCTTTGCTGCTGTGTGTTTTGCTTTGCAGATGATGGCTGTTACCTCAGCATCTGCAGTGTCAGGGGACCAGCAGTCTGCTGGGATAGATATTTTGCATTCTGGGGTTTGCACTGCACCTGTCAGGTTGTATGTTAGCAATATGTGTGTGTGTTTGGTATGTTGTTTGTAATATCTGTGTGATTCGGAGCATATCTGTGGATGCCCAACATGGTTCCTACCATCAGTTAAGTAAGCCTTGTGATTATCCTTAGTGTCCTGTACAATTTGTATCTTCATAGGTTTATGGGTTCATACTAGGCTATCCACCCTAGGGCATTAGTAAGCCTAGCCAGAGTGTGTGTGTGTCTTTCGCCGCCCCTTGCTATGTGACTATTATGGCCATTTATGAATTTCTTTACTGTGCCTCTGTCTGGTCATGACACAGTGAAGACCCCCAGTATACATGTACGATCATCCATCCACTTGGCAATATTCCTGTTGAGGGGTGTCAGTGAGGGGCTCTGCCTAACATGGATTGGGATCCTGTTTCTGGGTGTGGGGAGCCTCTGGGTTATGTATCTGTCCCTCCAGCACATCCTATTTCATTATGTGTTGAGGCTGACATCTGTCACTCTCACAGCTCCAATGGCTTTGATTTCCTGTGGTGGAGCATGTCCATTACTCCTGTGTTGGACATGGCCTTGTACAACAGACATAGAATGCCTCTGTGTAGGCAGTCTGTGACTGCATTCAGCTGGGGTGCCTACACCCAGGCAGCATATGACATATATTTCACACCCTTTATCCTCTTGGTGGGGTAACTATGAGGTATTCCAAACCGCTGCAGGTGTCATGTATGGTACATCCCATATGAGTCATTGTACTAGATTATGGGTCTGATAAGGGAACAGTACCGCGGCACAGTGACCTCTGTTGATGTAGATGTGAATCCTTTCATGATACCGTGTCCAGTATCGACAATCTTCCTAGCCACATTGGCATTGTGAGTGTCACATGACAGAGTACTGTCGAATTGTGTCCCTAGGTCCCTGATTACTCCTTGCATACATAATGGTTTGCAACCTACGTGGTAATTTGTGTGTACCTTGTCTGGTATTTGGTGGGACATTCATACTGTCCAGTGTCTTCAGGATGTCTGGGTGGAGTTCTTGTGTGTGAGAGTGTGGTCTGTCGCATGCTACAGACTGTACAGCAGTTTTGACTACACTTAGGTGCACATGGGTGGTCTCCGCTACTTTGTGCATTGTCAGTTACCTGGCCATATGGGTGTCTGTGCTGCATATTGATACTCCCCCTCCTTTGATGTTTTGGTCCAGGTGTTGGGGCCATAATGCATGATATGTGGTATAACCTGGTAGTGCTGGTTTGCTATCACTAGGCTTGCAGCAGGCTTCTGTCACTGCACAGACATCGATGTTCTCCATACTGGGAAGTGCCTCAGGGGCATGCATATTGCAGTTTACATATCTGGCATTGGTCAGCATTACCCTTATGTTTCTTACCACTTATGTTTTCTAGGGTGGTGGGTAGTCTTTTTGGCCTTGCCTACATACGGCTCTATGGAGGTGGCAAAGGCCTTATCCAGTATCCAGACGCACAGGGGTAACAGGTGCAAGCCATCCCTGGAACAGCAGCATGGCTTGTCATGCTTGACATCTCAAGCAGACAGACATTAGACCCTCTTGGACTGACAGCTGTAACTGTGCCACCTGTTAAACATGATCAGTCTGTGTTTGTACTGTGGCATCATTCTTGGTGAGGATTGAATGCTGCACACAGCCAGTGTCAAACCGGCCTTGGGTACATACTCAGAGAGCTCATCCATGTCTCTTTTCATGTAGCCCAGGGAGGTACATCTCAGGTCATTCACACCAGCATGGACATTGAGTGCATCATATTTCTGCTTGCTTTGGGGTGACCTGCGTACTTGTGTTATGTGGCATATTGTGGCAGCCTACAGGCAGCTTACTGTACCCTTTCCCTTGTTCAGTCTGGTGAGTGGGACAGCAGTGTGTCTGCCTATACAGACACCTATTACAACTGTATCAGGCATGTTGTTTCTCCTTCTGGCCTGTGACTGTTTGGCACACCAGCTTTGTGTACTATGTGTTGCATGTGCTATGTTTGGAGGTTGTGGTTGCTTGTGATCTGCTTTGGAGGCTTCTCCTGGTGTGGTGTGTTTGTAATTAGGGCCTCCAGGAATGTTTTTGTGTGTTTATGTGTTTGGTTTACAGTTGTGGTAGGTCTATGTGGGACTGGGTTTGTGGTGTATGTGGTTACCTTCTCCTCCTGACTAGTTTTGACAGTACTGAGTTGGGGGAGCTCAGCCTCTGGTTTGGATACATGGTTGCATCTATCACATATATTTGTATTTATTGGGGGGAGTTGTGGTTGTCTGTGTACTTGGGACAGGTGTCACATTGCCTCTGGATTCACAGATTCTACTTGTTGTGTCTGGCCTTAGTGGATTGTATGTGTGGACATATGTTACTGCCATACTACTGATCAGTGATTACTTCCCTTTTTATGTTTGCTCTATCATGTGGTAGCTTCCTCATTCTCTTGCATGGTTTGGTAATGGCTGGAGTCCAGCATGCCAGATGCCTGCGTGTATGGCATTGTGTCTTGTTGTTATTTGTGATTGCATACTCCAAGCATTCATGGCTGTGTTCATGGAATTCCTGTATAACATGTTCTGCGGTGTGTCCCATATTCTGCACTTGCACAGGTCTTTCGTGGATTCCACATCAGTCTGGAGGGGAGCAACCTATGCTTTACACATGTTTTTCACTGTGGTATTCTGGTCAGGGACTGGGGTCGGGATGTGTATATCCAGTGTGATTACTCTATGCTCTGGTCTTACCAGTGAAGGATACACTTCTCATCTTGCCATCCAGTACACATGTTGCTGATTATCACATCCAGTATGCTTACCCCTCTTGTGGGAGTGGTATGTTGTTCCTGGACATTTTGGTTTATGGATTCTGGCAACTTTTCTCCAACTGTGTTGGTGCCTCAGGTGGTGCTGCAGGGCTGCCTCTGTCGGATGCACATATTACACTTACCTGTACATGTTTGTGAGCAGGTCATGTCATTTTAGGCATCCATGTTATTATTTGAGTGAGTCAGAGGGGGTATCATTCCCAGGGTTCCTACTGAGCCAGTGTATGTGCTATGCATTGCCTCTTTGCCAAGGCCAGGGCATACTGGGCACGCCTCCTTCTGCCTACTGGTGCAGGCTCAGGTTGTTCCTCTTCTGAGTCACGCTCTGCCTGTGATGGCCTTGGCAATGGTGGGGGGCCTGTTTGGCCCAGGCCTATGCTGGTCCTGCTGCAGCTGTTTTCGCAAGATCATATTATGTAGCATAGCACATACCATGACAATTTGGGTACATGTAGTTGGTGTGTACTGCAAAGCTTCACCAGATGTGTCCAGACCCTGGAACCGTGACTTGAGCAGCCCAAACACACGCTCTATTACATTACGTGTTTGTGCATGCGCCTCATTATGGCGTTCCTGTTCAAGCGTGTGTGCGTTTCTGATGGGTGTCATCAGCCATGGCTCCAGTGCATAACCTGCATCCCCCACTAGGTGTCCGTGTGGGATGTCCCCATTGGCAAATGTCTGGTACAGCTGCGTCAAATGCCAGATGTGGGAATCATGGTAACTCCCAATGCAGCCAGCACACACATTCATTATTATGCCCTGGGCATCACACACAACCTGGCAGTTGATGGAGGGGAAGCCCTTGCAGTTAATGTAGGCCCTACCCCACTCACCGGCTGGTGCTTTGATGCATATGTGGGTGCAGTCTATTGCACCCACTACCTCAGGGTATTCCGCTATTTGCTGGAAGAGACGCATATTGCTGGCCAACACCTCACGGGCATTGGGGAAATATACATGATCACCGACATGTGCTGACATGGCATCCAGGAACTGGTGCAATACCCTGGAGGCTGGTGCATGTGATATCCCCATCATATCACCAGTTGGTCTCTGGAAGGTACCTGTTGCTAGTATTCTTAGGCCAACACATACCTTGGTTTCCACTGGGATGGGTTCCCCTCTGTTGGTTCTGTGTGTGAGGCGTGGCCTGCACAGCTCAACTATTTGCTGCAGGAGCTCTCTGTCCACTCTATAGCGCTCTACTATCTCCAGCTCATGTAACCCGTGGTAGGTGACCCTGGGTCTGTACACTCTTCTCCGTCTCCTCAGTGTGGGTTGTCTGGCACCATCTGCATTGTCACCACCCTCAGCAAGTCGCCTATGTCTCATTATGACAGCTATGGCAGCCCCTAACATTTCTGCTCTGAGTGAAGCTTTTTCAGTTTTCACTTCTATTAGCTTAGTCCTGTCTTGCAGTGTCTATTAAGAGAAACATTCTGCACTACTGTTTGCTGAGTTTTAAGTGCTGGGCTGGGCTACTATTCTGCCTGTGTAATTGCCTGCTTCTAATTGTTTTCACCTGCTAGCTTCAGCAGTATTCCCTGTTAGCTTCCTACTAATTCTGTTGCTTCCTTTTTCCTTTCTGTTTCCTCAGGGGGGAGCAATGTGCATACCAGCAGAAACACGCTCACAGTGGCTTACACATGCGCACACGTGCTTACACGGTTCAGAATCTACTTATTTGGGTTAAAACGCACGCACACCAGTGCAAACAGTGTTAAACATCTACCAACACGTTCCCACATGCTCAGTCTGCCTTACACGCACACACACTGCCCTACTCACTCTTCATGTCATGCACACGTGCACATGCACGCCCAGCAAGAAACTTTAGTGTAAGTAACAGTGTACACCTTCCATTTCTTGACTTTCCCACACTTATCTTGTGGCACTCCTCTTTCCCTGATCTGTGTCTGTCATCTGTCATGTTACACTGACCTCCAATGAACTGCATTTCTTTCTAACATTCCCCCCTGTGATGTCACCTATCTCCTACTCTATTCCTCTCCCTTATGTATCTCTTACACTACTCAGACTGTGCTCATTTGCTATGTGACTGTGAGATTCAGTATCCTAACCCTCATTTACATGAGATTGCCTACTAACGCTTAGTTACATGTCTTACACTTAGCTTCCCCCCTTAGCAACCACTACACGGTGGCCATGTTGATTTTCGTCTGCTGGTCCCTGCATTGTCATTCCATGTATTGCATAAAACCCACATTTGTGGGTTTATTACCTTCATTTTTATGTTTTATACAGTGCAGCCTGTTTGTGTGGGGCTGCGCTGGGTTTAAAAAAATATATATATTTTTATTATTTTTGCATCGAGTTACCTTGCCAATGGCCACATATTTGGCCATTGGCATGCTGCCTGACACATATGCACTCTTTATTTGGAGCTGACATGGCTCCGTTGTGAAATTTGCAGAAACGTACTCAGTTGTCAACTGAGTACATTTCTGCAGCTAAAACGGCTCTTACACGGGCTGGTTTCTGCTTCGTGGATCGCTAATATACCTCATTTGCATACATTTCGGCTGCAAGTGAGATATTTAGCATGTCCACGCCCAGTCCGTGTAAGAGACGTTTTAGCTGGTCTCTTACACGGAGTTTAGGGCTGTTCCTGGATCGCGAGGCTTGCATGGAGTGTTACACGTCTCTTACAGTCCGTGCAAGTCTTCGTGAATCCTGCCCAATATCCTTCAAATACATTGGTGTATGTGTAGACCAGTCATGACATACCTATACTGATAAATCAAGGAAAAAAGTTAACTCACTTCTCTTGTGTGTAAGGAGGATCTCACCCTACCTATCCAACCATACCTCTCAACCTCTTGCCACAAGATAACCGGACAAAGCCAAAAATAACATGGCGTCAAAGGCCCAAAAATAGGGACAAATTGTAAATATTGCTCTTATAAACTTAGAAAGCTGATTTTATAAAAGCTGGTGTATTAGCATGTATTTTCTGGGGGATATAAAGTATGAAACTCAAATCTGTTATTATTTACTAACTTTAATTCTCAATGATTTGCTGGAAAGCCACAAATTTTATGAGGAATGAGTCAAAAATATGAGGCAAAAATCTGGACAGTTAAGAGGTATGTATCCAACTTAGTCAAGTATCTATATGGAAAAGAGTCCTTCTGGCCCAACTCAAATATGGATTACACATAATAGTTCCAGCCTTTAAAAACAATTCCTCCACATTAAATATTGCCAAAAACAAAATCCCTTACTTCATTACTTACTCACTTTCTCATGAACACTGAATTCAAAAAGTCAAATGGCTCCTGGTACAGCTTCTAGGTTTTCTCATCTTCAAACTTCTCTAGCCTAAGTCATTCCCACCACTATCTGCAAACCTTTATACCAAGCAAACAAACTATAAATTCAGATACCACTCACAAGCAAGCCCCCCCGCCCCGCTCCAGCACTCACACCACCCTCTCTTTTTCAATCCTTGCTCCAAAACTATTATTAGCAGTGCTCAGTACCTAAAGGAAGTACATCTTAGAAATTCCTCCACACAAATTAAACTGTATATATATATATATATATATATATATATATATATATATATATATATATATATATATATATGTGTGTGTGTGTGTGTGTGTGTGTGTGTGTGTGTGTGTGTGTGTGTGTGTGTGTGTGTGTGTGTGTACGCACATTCATACATATAAATACATATCACACACACACAAACACACACACAACCACACACATATACGTATACATATTTCTGGCCACATCAGTTAAAGGCTTCTCAAATTCAAACCTTACTCCATCTTAACTACTAAAACATCTTAACTACCCCCCCCCCCCCATTCTCCTCAGCTCTAACTCTCATTACCCCACAGGAAGCATTTTTGCCATGATGTAAACCTGGAATGTAGTCATGTAGCATGTACATTTCTCTCATGGCAGTTTCTAGTGTACATTTTTTGTTTATACTGTTACTTTCTGTTCTGTTTTTGATATGTACTGCTACTGTCCCTCTGTTCCACATTTTTATTTATTTGTGAATTATTTTACCCAGGCATTCGCAAATGGTGAGTGTACCATCACAATAAACAAATGTAAAATTAAAATAAAGTAAAATTTCATTGGCCTTTGTTATGCAGTTACACTGCATACCATATTTTCTGACTTGAACTCTTAATGAACTACAGACTTCAAATAAAGTGACAAATGCTTGTAAAATACATAACACTAATAAGAAGTTTTACAACTTTGCAGTCATTTTTAAGGTTTATGGACATCCTCAATTTTCATAGTAAAGGGTGTGCTGAACATTTGAGACATTTTTTCATTGTAGATTTCACCATGTGAGTCATGACATAAGAAAAGAAGGAGAACCCTAACGGCATAAATTATTAGATACAAGGTATGTAAATAGTGCAAACTGGAAATGTGATAAAATGACATGGAATATGAAAATGAGGGAGAATGTGCACAGCACATTTTTATCATTTGCAAACTTAAAATTCAAAATAAGCCTTGATGGTAGATTTTGTGTATAGACACGATTATTTAAATAACATTATAATTACTGAAATGACTGGTAATAATTCCTATGCAGTCTGTATGTTGTTTACATTTATTGGAAATTTAAAAGGAAGCTTCTGGATATATTATTTCATGCAGAATTAATTGAAAACAGTAAGTACTCTGAGGAATGTTTACATTTATTGGGAAGGAACTTTCTGGCTACATGTTTTATGCAGATTTCCTGTCTGATAGCATTTTGAGACTATTCATAATGGAAATGGACTCTCTTTGCATGATGCTGCACTACAGCAGACTTAGAGATATTTACACAAGTGTTGGATACGTCTTGTTGGTGGTGGTGTACTTGAATTCCTTGCACAGTACTAGGTATGTGCACCACTTATGAGTTGTGGTTTATATGTATGAGTGTGTGTGTGTGTGTGTGTGTGTGTGTGTGTGTGTGTGTGTGTGTGTGTGTGTGTGTGTGTATGTATGTGTATATATATATATATATATATATATATATATATATATATATATATGTGTGTGTGTATGTGTACGCACATTCATACATATAAATACATATCACACACACACAAACACACACACAACCACACACATATACGTATGCATGTATATCAATATGTGTGTGTGTGTGTGTGTGTGTGTGTGTGTGTGTGTGTGTGTGTGTGTGTGAAACATACACACACTCAAACAAATGCAGCAGACATAGCACAATTGATTGCAGATTGTAACACACTTTTCACACGTATCTATATACAAACACTTTTTGATTCACACACACACACACACACACACACACACACACACACACACACACACACACACACACACACACGACGCATGCACACACACACACCACACACACACACACAGACACACACACACATACACACACACACACACACAAACACACACACACACATACTGTATAAAGGGAATGATGGTTAAGATGCTTACCTCAGAGATGCAAATTTCATTGTTTGATTCTCACCTTTGAAGGAGTAATTGGTTAAACTTAACATTTATTTTATTTATTTATTTTATTTTATTTTACATTTGTTGACTGGGCTAGTCTAGCTGGATACCTGTCCATTTTCTTTAATGGCCCGGAGAGAAAAACTCCAAGAACATACAAAAATTAATTAATATAGAAGTTATGACAGATCAATATATAAAAAAACAGCAATTCTTACAAGTATATAAGTAATAATTTTTTTTTTTTAGTGCAAATTATAATACTCGTAATTAAAAACATAAGCATTAATTCCAGAGAGGGTAATGTATAAGAGAGGGTGCAGTATACATATATACATAAGTTTTAGATGCAATAACATAGTAAATTGAAACATTAAGGGAAGATTGTGAAGGATGTGGGATGAAAATTAGTAAAAGGAAAAAGTTATTCAGGGTTAGTACAGGAGCATGGCCAGTGTTTGTTGAGAAATAGTTTTAGATTCCTTTTGAAAAGTGAAAGAGAAGTCTGAGTGGTGAGTTCAGAGGGTAGTTAATTCCATAGTTTACCAACAGAGTTAGAGAACAGGGAGTCACCTGCTGAGTTGTTGGATTTGGTCGTATTGATTAGCAGTTTATTTGAGGAGCATAGAGTCTTGAGATTATTGTAAGGGGTAATGAGGCTAGACAGTATTGGAGTGTTGCTGGGTTGATACAAGGTCTTGTGGGCTATTGTAAGTTGGTGAAATTGGAGCTGGTTAAGAAATTCTAGCCAGTCTAGTTGTTTTAGATTCAAACAGTGATGGGTTCTGAAAGGAGAGCCTGTAGCAAATCTAGCAATATTATTATAGGATGTTGCTAGTTTGTTGAGGTTGTTTTTGGAGAGATTGGTGTATATAGGAGAAGCATAGAGTAGAGTGGAGTGTGAGTTCTGGCTATAGCGGTCTTGGCTACTGGTGTAAGAAAGGGTTTGATTCTGTAAAGCGATCCCAGTTTTTTAACTAATTTTATTGTGGTGTTTATGTGAGTATCAAAGTTGAGGTTGTTGTCGATTGTTATTCCTCAGAGTTTAGTGGTTGGGTCAGGAGAAATAAGAGTACCGTTGTTGGATGTGGGAGTGATATGTAAGGGAGTGGACTTTTGGGTGGGTGTAAAGAGTAACAGTTTAGTTTTTTGGGGGTTTAAGGGGAGGCAGCAGTGTGAGAACCATTGTTTGACAGTATTGAAAGCTTTTTGGGTAAGAGACTGAAGTTCAGATTGAGAAGTGGCAGAACAGATTATAGTAGAGTCATCTGCATATTGAATGCAGTTGTTGTGTGGAATAGCTGTTTGAAGATCATTAATATAAATGGAAAATAGGAGTGGGCCTAATATGGAGCCCTGTGGGACAACGAGGGTGATAGGAAGGCGATTGGATAGTTTATTTTGCCAGAGTACGCCTGCTGTCAGTTTTCTAGGTAGGATGTGAACCAATTTATAGATAGAGGATCAAGTGAAAGGGAATTAAATATGTGTAGAAGGAGTTGGTGGTTGACCATGTCAAAAGCCTTAGATAAATCAGTGAAGACTGCAGAGGAAAGAATATTTTTGTTGCGGTTTTTATTAATACAGTTTGTGAAGGATAGCAGGGTTGTGGTGGTACTGTGATAAGGTCTGAATCCATGTTGACAGTTGGCAAGTAGGTTATTATGGAGTAGGTGGTTAAGTAGTTGCTTATGGATGCATTTTTCCATTATTTTTGCTAGAGGGGATAGTAAAGCTATGGAGCGAAAGTTAGAGAAGTCATTCGAGTTTCCCCCCTTTATGCAATGGGATGATATGAGAAATTTTCCAGATAGATGGGATAGTTCCTTCATTTATGGTTCTATTTATCAGAATGGAAATGGGATAGGCAATGGCTTTAGCTCCTTTTTGCAGGAATTCTGCTGGGAGTTTGTCAGCTGAGGGGGGTCGTTGGTTTTCATTTTTGGAGAAGGGAACAGATAAAGCAAGTTGACACAGGTTGTAAATAAAATGATGGGGGTGGGTTTGTAGTAGTAGTAGGAAGATTAGAGGTGTCAAGAGATAGATGACTAGCAAGAGTTTGTATAGTGTCTGTGAAGAAAGAATTGAAGGCATTAGCTGTATGTGTGGGATTTTCTGGGTTAGATCCTTGTGGGTTGGGTGTGATAGATTGGCCTGGGTAAAGAAGTTTGCTAATGCTAGTCCAAAATTTTTGTGGTTCTTTGTGGAAGGATTGCTGTAATTGGAGGTAAATGTTCTTTTTGTCTAGAAGGATGGCTTTTTTGTACTATTTCTATGTTGCCTAAAGTTTGGTGATCTGTAGGATTCTTAGTAGTATGCCATTTTGGCCAGGATTTGTTTCCAAGAAGGATTTTTTCCCTAGTATTTTTAGAGAGCCTAGGGGCTGGTTTAGCTTTATTTCTAATAGAGCGTATTGGGGCGTGGTGGTCCAGGATGGTTAAGAATGTGGAATTGAAGTATTCTACTGCTTCATTTAGGGGGAGAGATTTTAATGGTGACCAATTACATTGTTTGAATTCTGTTTGGAAAAGTTCTGGGTTAAAGTACTTTTTGGTGCGTACTGTTCTGAAAGTGTTAGGGAAAGTTAGGCTGGTTTTGTGTCTAATATTATAGGTAAGTGAATGGTCACTTAGGTCATCTGCAAGGGTTCCTGCTGCATAAGTTTGATGAGGACTATTAGTAAGTATCCAGTCCAAGGTACTTTCTTTGTTATTGAGTCTATTTATTCTGTTAGGGGAGTTAATAGTTTGTGAGAAGCCATAAAGATTAATATGGGTGGTGGGATTTGTATTACTACAGGAATTCCAATCGATATTAAAGTCTCCCAGGACTATGATTTCTTGTGGGAGATTAATAGAAAGCCAGTTAAGGATATACTCGAGTGCACTAATGTTATTTCCTGGGGGGAATGTATATATATATATATATATATATATATATATATATATATATATATATATATATATATATATATATATATATATATATATATATATATATATATACAAATGATATTTATGGCTTTACGTGTGTTTACCTGAAATTTGCAGATAGTTATTTCAGCATTATTGTCCAAAGGTGGGTTAAGATTAATAGTGCTAACTTGTAGCTCTGCTTTATACAGGATTGCTACCCCTCCTCCCGTTTTTAGCTGTGCGGTCTAGTCTAATAATATTGTAACCAGGTGGGGTGATTTCATTGCCTTTAATGGTAGGTTTAGCCATGTTTCAGATAAACATAGGATGCCAAATAGGTGGACATCTAGGAGGGCATGAACTTGAGCAATTTTTTTTGCAAATGCTGCGTATATTAAGATGTGCTATAGAGGGTGAGTTGAAAGGTTTGGTAGGTGGTAGGGTACTAGATTTGTATTGATTGCAGTTTGCAGTGGTAAGGGTAGAGTTAGGGCCAGGGTTGGGATGAACATCACCGTCTAGTAGGGAATGTAGGAGTATAACGTGTTTAGGCTGAAGAGGCTAATAATAATATTCAAATAATTTTCTAGTTTTTAGGTTGGAGTATTTATTGTGTACTAGTCTGTGATATTTGGCTAGTAGGTAGCTGGATTTGCAAATGAAGTTTAGGAAGTTAGGAGAGTTAGCTAATGTTGGTGTAGAAGTGTGTTTGGAGGGGAAGAGAAGGGTAGAGTAAAGTGGTTGTTCATAGGAGGTTAAGAGATAAGTACTGGTTAGAGGAAGTAAGAGTGAGACCAAGATACATAGTTGTAATTGGTATGGGATGATTAATATAGACATTATGTTGGTTTGTGAGGTGGGAGAAATTGGAAGGTAGGTTTTATAATCAGGTTAGGAATGTGTTAGTGGGTGGGGAATTATATGAAGGAGGGACGAGAGGCAAGGTATCAGTGGGTGTGTTGTGAGAAATGGGGGGTGGGAGTAGTAATTATGTGATTAGTATGATTGGAGTAGGTGTATTGGGGGTGTGTCTTAAGAGGAATAAATGTAGCAGAACTGGGGGTGGGTGGAAATTGGGGGCAGGTTAGGGGAGCGAAGTGAGCCCACAGGGCGAACAGAGCGGGTTCAGACAGGTAAGCGAGAAGTCAGCAAAAACCTAACAGTAAGCAGCTAACTACTGGGTACCTTAGTTGAGAAGGAGTAGGTCTAGGAGGATAGGTAATAGTGGTGGTAAAGGTAAGTGGTAGCAGAGAGCAAACGTCAGAGAAAGTAATAGGTAGAGTTAGGGCAGGAAGCCAGTTCACAAGCAAGGGACAGAATGTTAACTTCTTTAGATACCAGGGAAGGATGGAAGATTTAGGTGCTATCCTGGTTTAGAATGCCATCTAGTGAACAGAAAGAGTTAAACAACAGAGGCAAGTGAGCAGAGAGAAATGTTTCAAGGTTTGGGAAGACTCCTAGGGATAGTAACAGGAGAAAGCATAGGAGTGATAAAAAACTTCTAAATGCTAGGGGATAGAGAAGGGGGAATGGCTGCTGGGTATCCTGGCTAAGTTAGCATATAATACATACTCTAGATATTTAGCAAGTGTTTAAAAATTACCACTTTATTTGATAACACATACTTTCTGACCTCCTAGTATTAAGTAGGACGGCAAGTCTTTATGCTATAGAGGAGTTGTAAGGATTTGGTTTGCAGGGAGTCCTTTCTCCAGGTAGGTATGTTCACAAGATATTAGTGTAGGATATAGGTTTCAAATCTGTATGTCCAGTTGTGTGGTATAAGCAGATTATGTGAAATCTACTCTCTGCAGTTGATTTCATCTCCAGATGACCTTCATAATACAACCTGACCATCCACAGCCATCATGTCTTACAATTGCCACCGCCAGATCACTACTCCTATGCCTACCTTCTATAAAGCCTACTAAGTCTTATTCATAAGCTTATTGTCACCAGCAAAAAATAAATTGTATATAACAAGAATAATAATAATAATATGTACGGGCCTCTGTTGTAATATTTTGCTATGACCACGAGTTCTCAACTGAGCTGAATTCAGTGGAAACTAAAAATAATAATTTCCTAAGGGGAAAAAAAACATAACTACAGACCACCCCACCTCACCCCCAGAAAAAAAAGAAAATTAACCCATTAACATTTATGTTATGTGGGAATTAACATTTCCCACAAGAACAGTTAGCTTACTACTTACCTATGTTGATAAAAAAAACATAAACCTAAAAGCACAAATCAAAATATCACTGAGAAGCATAAAAAATACTCTAGTACAAGACAGACCTCAGACTGTCTTAAAATGCAACCTGTCATACTGAACTGTAACTTAAACTTGGAAATTATCTGAAAATGAATTGTAATGCATCATGTAAGTCTCAGAACATACATGTCATAAACACGCACAGGGCATTAGGAAATTGTTCCCATCCACAGAAGATGACAAAGACAGTCAACTCAAGAAAGAATTCCACAGATGTAAAAGTATTATTTAAAATGAAAAACATTTTTATAATATTATTATATAATAGTAATATTCTACTCCTGCATGTGGGTAATGCTGGTTTATCCACAGCTGGCTTATATCTTTGACCATTCAGTTTTCACAAATGTAGTCTAACCATGATAGCCATGGCAAAATCCAGCATTACCCACACTCAGCCATGGATTATTGCTAAACTAGGTATGCGTATTTTCAAATATGAGAAATTGCATACTAGTGACAAGCATAATGTGAAATATTAGATGGCAATAAAATTTGCTCTCACCATCTGTATAAATGGCAGTACATTGGATATGTCCTGAGATGATGTTAGTCATAATACAGATATGCAGTTAGTCCATGTTTTGTCCAAACCAGTAGAATAAAGGTGTTTGCATGGTATCAGCTGAAACCAGAAATGATGGTGACACAGGATGACTGACTGACTGAGAAACCGTTTTACTCATACTGGTTTGGGTTCAGAAACAGTTGTATGCAATGAGTACCAGATTCATTTTGTAAAATCTACAGTGCTCCCCACTATACAGATACATTTCAGAAGGACTGGGAGAGTTATGAATACAGAATAGCAGAGCTTGTACTGTTTACTTTATTTCCAGTTTACTTAATTCATGTGACACACATGACATATTCACACAACATGAAATTAAGTTGACATTTTAAGTGGTTCCATAGTTACAGTTGTCCATTATTTCTAACATTTCAAATTCATTAGACAATTTAAGACATTTTTTTTATTTAAGTGACTGCAAGGTGCAGCAAATGAGATTGAACCAGATGTTACATACCTGCTCACAGATCTAACCATTTTGTTAATTATTCATGAAATTAAAGTGCAACTTCAGTCATGTCTGCCATTCATGCAGCTGGGAAACCTGAAAGATATGGTGCTTAGTCCATCAGAAAATTGGTTAAATGTGTTGTGAAGGAGATGATTGTCTCTGGGGAAACCAGCAACACTATAAATGTGAATGTGAAATGTTACCTATAATTACTTAAGTATGATGCATGAACCCCTCTGAGCTAAAAGAGGTTCAGGTTCTCATGATGTTAGCCTATTTTTTGTTGGTGGATTTTAACTCATTCACTCCAATGCAGCTGAGGAAGTTTGCACTGTAACTTCCAATGGGTGAAGCCTAAGCCTTTTGACAGACAAGTTCTGTCCTCACATTTCACACAATTGTTCATATCTCAGGAACTGTAGGGGTTATGAAATAAGTATAAATGGCAAACTCTTCAGCGCAAACCATGTTGTATAGTGGTAGTATTCTTTAGGTTCTAGGTCTTAAACTGAATTTTATAAGTCAAAGAAAACACTAACTCTTACATTTGTAATATTTTATAAATAACTTACAATATCTCAGCAACAACTCAAGTTGTACACATACAGTTACCACCATTTTATTCATCTAAATAAGACTTTTCATAGTAGGCTAAGGAGTTCTGTCTGTGTTACTTGGTTGTTGAGGTATTTAGAAAAATCTGAAAATTATGTCTATATAAATTAATATCATAAAAACAACAGTTAATATATATTTGTCTGCACTAGACAAAGGTAAAATATTAATGTAGTTGAGTTTGCCATTGTGTAAACTTTAAGATGAAATATTTTAAAAACCTACATATCATGGTTTTGGAATAAGGTGATGCACATATGAACATGCAATGTTTGATGCCTAGAGGAGTCAGTAGGAGTTAACTGTAGATGCACCTGGAGGCATCACTCAGGTATAATGAGTTAATATGGTTTTATGTTATGGGTGGTGGCATGTCAGTCTAACAGTTTTTCAGTTTTACTTAGATGTTAAAAGATGTGTATGTAGCCACATGGAGTATTACAGTATCAATGCATACCTAAAATGTTTCAAATTTCTAAAACAAAATAATCCAGCAGTGTGGTTACTGCAGATGTATACGTATTTCATGTGCAGAAAAGAAATGTAGTAATGTACTGCAGTTTCTTTTTTTTTCTTTCTTTCCAGTTGATGATGTTGCTGCAGTCTGTGTCACCAGATTTGGAAATCAGAGCAGTTCCTAAAGAGGTAGAAAAATATATATGCATATATATATATATATATATATATATATATATATATATATATATATATATATATATATATATATGCAGATATCTTAAATGCAGAATACATAATTTTGAAAGAAAATAAAAGACTTCATCATAGGAATATAATGATCAATAAGCACTTTTGTCTATTTTTATAAAGTCTTCATCAGAGTGAACTGTACAACAGACCTAAAATTAATGCAATTATTAAAGCCTGAAATACAGATGCTGTTATCCTCATTGTATTCCAATAGCAAATCCCTCTCAAATCCTTTTATATCTATGTGATCAATGGTAAAAAAAGAAACATTTAATATTAAGCACAAACATTGCAATGTTTAAAAAAGTCACTTACAGATCTTTTATGTTTGCTGAATGCACATTTGCAAATTATGTTCTTAGTTTTCTGGTGATCATACCTATAGAAAAAGCCTAAGAATGTTCACATTTAGCAACTCAAATCACTGTCACATCTTTCATGAGGTTTTTATAGATTCATTAAGTGTAACTGAATAATAATGTGGTTAATTTGGAAGAAACCTACACATACTGCAATTAAAGCACTTGCGATTTCCACTGATTCCCTAATTGTTAGTACTATTCACTTTCGGGTAAAAAATATTCCTGATTCACATCATATTATGAACAAGCATAAATTTATTACTTACTTCAGCAAAAATATCAGAATATGAAACCCTTGCAAATTCTATTAGCTACCTCTTTTATCATTACATTATCTATTGTTTATGCAACTACCACAGTCAAAGTCTTACCTTCCCTTGTTAAGGGTGCAGAGGAATCCCTCTTTATTTCCACTATTGCTGATATTGTTTGTGTGAAATGAATCAGTGTTTTACTAGTTTTATATCTGCCAACACCAGGTAATTTACCTTCAGATTTAAAAGCTCTTGTATCCAGAACCCCAAAACAAAATGAATCATACAGAAAGGTAAACTCTAAAAACTGAGTTTACTCATTTAAAAAGTGTATAAAATTCTGCAGTCAGTCCAAAAGCTTATTCCATATTAGGACATATTGCCAACACAACAACTATAAAAACTAACAACCATAAAAACAACTCTTAAAATATAGTTATCCTCCCATTAACACATAAGCAGGTTTACATAATTGCGGGCCATTGCCACCCCAATAACTACTTCCCTGTTTTGTTGATACATTTTATTCTGAAACAGTTGAAGTGTTACTCAAAACATAATGAAAACCATCTGTAATAAATATGAATTCATTTATGCAAACAATTCCCTTTTTAAAAGCATACACAATACCCATTCAGTGGGTGAGATTCAGAAAGGTTTCCATGAAGTATAAGCTTGGCGTGCACTTCATGGTAACCATTTCCAGTTCATAGACAGCCCTACTATGATGCTGCACCATGAAGAAGACAGCACCTTGATGGGCTATCTCAATGGGATACAGCAAAGACTAACAAACATTCTGGGCAGTGGCATATGCTAATTAGCCATGTGTTCTTCCCCTAGAAATGCCTGCAGTAATGCATTTAGACAGCTGAGCAAGTCAGAGAATCTCAATTGTGTAAGTTAAATCAACTTCCTGTGTTAATGAATATGGCCAAGAACATGTGTTTACCTGATTGTCTTAGAGGTAAGTGGGGTGGTTAGAGAACAGGTACTCTTGTGTGGGGGGGGTGCATGTATGCATGTGTGTAACTGCATGGCTGGATGTGTGAGTGTATGAAGACATATAAGAAGTGCAAAGCAGTATTTTTTGAATCACCAGGAAAGCCTTAAACATACAGAATGACAGTCTACAAAGATTATGTGCTTCTTTTACTTTCTCCAAAGGAAGACCAAAAAATGTTTTGGATCTAAAGAGTATAGACATGTGCTGAAAATATGCAATCTAATTAATTTGAAATCATGTTGTTGCTAATTACATATTACACATGTTGATGAAATATGCCATTCAGTTTTACATAAGGTATGTTTTCTATTAACTGGTACTTATTTGGTTTAAACCTGATCATATTATGTATAAACAAGTACTATATCATAATTAGATGTGCTGTAAAGTTCAGTCAGATGGAGTTTTTATAGGAGATGGCAACACTTACTGAATGTAATTTCCCAGTAAAGAAAGTCATTAGTTTTTTGCCTTTTTTTTTTTTTTCTTTTTCCTCTTTTTTTTATTTTATTTTTGGCTTTTATTTTATTTTTAATCTTGCGGCTTTTATACAAGGCTGCCAATTTCAGTTTACTGTTACAAATATCCTAATCCCCTGTGGCAACCATAAAATGATCACTGAGCCAAGAAGAAATGGTTCTATTTTCTGGGTGTTGATGCATGCCAGCCACCAGCACTCTGAGACTTACTGTCTGATCTGTTCTCTACTGGCTAGAGCTAACATCAGCCTTTTTGTTCCCAGTGGGAGAGAGAGCTACCTTTTGCTGCTACTGCATAGTGTGTATAAAAAAATTACTATAGTCCCTCCTACCATGTCAAACAACTAATTCCCATAGTGCCATCCTGCATATCTTTTTATCTCTTAGGTATGGATTCTATCAGTTGAAAACCTAGTATTATTTTAAATTTATTATTTATTTTATTTATTTTATTTTACATTTGTTTACCGGAAAAGTCCGACTGGATACATATCCATTTTCAGCGGAGGCCCGGGGAGAAAAGTTCCAATTAAGAAAAATTTAGTAACAGTTAAAAATGTAGGTTACAAAGATATCTAAGATCTAACAATAAAATGTATTTATGTATTTATGAACGTTTAGTAACAATTTAAAAAATGCAGGTTACAAGGATATCTAGAAAGTTAACAATAGGTCAACGACAAAAATCATATAAAGGTTACATATAGATAGGAAATAAAAAAAGCATTGTTGCTGATGCAGTATATATACAGGGAAAACAATCTTTTAAAAGAGGTGTGTCTATAAGATAAGCATTTTCAGTTAGAAAGTAAGGAAGACGAATGAAAGAAGGTAGTTTAGGTTGGAAGGAATTTAATTAGTATGGGCAGAATAGTAAGTTATAGTGGGAGAAGAGGGTAAACACATTTGTGAGCTACGTTTGGTTTAATAGTTTCTTGGTGTGTTTTGGGTTAGTCGGGGTTTAGATATGAGCACAACTATTTTATGTCTACCTCAGTCTCATTATTGTATGGGTTAGTTGGGGTTTAGACATGGACATAGCCAGGCTCTGTGCAAGTGTGTCTTTAGAGATATTTTGAATTGAGGCAAGGAGCTGTTAGTAGTTACTTCTGGAGGAAGGGAGTTCCATTTTTTACCAGCAGAGTTGGAGAATAAGGAATCTCCGGCTGAGTTGTTGGCTTTGGTCATTTGTACTAGCATTCTGCTGGATGAGTGGAGGGATGTTAGGTTGTTATAGGGGGTAATAACTGTAGTTAGAATTGGGGTATTGGTAGGCTGGTAGAGGATTTTCTGAATAACTATGAGATGGTTATAGTATATTTGATTGGGTAGTTCTAGCCAGCCTAATTTGTGATGATTATGACAATGGTGGGTTCTGTATGTGGAGCCTGTGGCAAATCTTGATATATTGTTATAGCAGCTGGTGATTTTGTTGAGGTTTGATTTAGATAGATTAGTGAGGATGGGTGAGGCATAGAGAAGGGAAGACAGAAGATGTGTGCGAGCTATGGCAGTTCTGGCAGTTAGGGTTAGAAATTTCTTTATCATATACATGGAGCTTATTTTTTTGTTTACTGTTTTTATGGTTTTGTCTATATCGGCATTATAATTCAGATTGTTATCAATGATTATACCTAGTAGCTTAGTGTTTGGTTCAGGAGAAATTATGGTGCCATTGTTAGAAGAGACTGTTATTATTGGTGGTGTTTGCTTACGTGTGGGGTAGAAAAGTAGTAGTTTGGTTTTGTTTGGGTTCAATAGGAGAAGACGATTATTAAGCCAGTTCTCTACTTTGTTGAAGGTGGTCTGAGTTAGGGATTGTAATTCTGTGGGAGTAGAGGCAGTGCAAATTAGTGTAGAATCATCTGCATACTGTATGGAAGTTGCCTGTGGTATAACTTTGGGCAGATCATTGATGAATACAGAGAAAAGAAGGGGACCCAGAATAGAACCTTGGGGTACTTCAAGGGTGACAGGTAGAAGGGGGGATAGATTATCTTTCCACAAGACAGCTTGTTGTCGACCATTCAGGTAAGAGTCGAACCAGTTACATACTGGGTTATCTATGGACAGTGATTTGAGAGAGTCTAAGAGTAAGTCATGATTTACCATGTCGAATGCTTTTGATAGATCAAGGAAGAGAGCAGACGAAAGCAGGTTTTGATTATGGTTGTGATTTATAGTGTGAGAGAAGGAGAGAAGGGCAGTGGTTGGATTGTGGGCTGGTCTAAAACCATGCTGGGTTGAGGCTAGGAGAGAATTGTCAGTAAGGTGGGCTAATAGTTGCTTCTGTATGCATTGCTCCATTATTTTGGCTAAGGGAGATAGTATGGCGATAGGTCTGTAATTAGAGAGTTCTGTGGAGTTACCTCCTTTATGAAGTGGAATAATGTGAGCGATTTTCCAAATGGAGGGGATGTAGGATTCTTGGATAGTATGATTGATTAAGATGGAGATGGGGTAAGCTATTACATTAGCGGCCTTTTGTAGGAATTCAGCGGGAAGTAGGTTGGCTGCAAGGGTGGTAGGTTTTAATTTCTTAAGGAAAGATTTGATATAGTCCGTGGGGATAGGCTCACCTTTTAAGGGTGGGGGTTCATATGAGTAGGTGAGATTGTAGGAGAAGAGAAGGGAGATAGATTATTGGCTAGGGACTTGACAGTTTCAGTGAAAAAAGTGTTAAAGGTATTTGCTACCAATTCAGGGGGTAGTTGTAAGGTAGATGAGGGAGTTGGGGTAGAAGATTTACCTGGGTGGAGTAGCTTATTCAGACCTGACCAGAATCTTTGAGGCTGATTTTGGTGCTTTTGCTGTAAATTGAAATAGTAGTTTTGCTTGTCTAACACAATAGATCTTTTAGCTTCATTTCTTATCTGTTTGAATGTTATGTGGTCTAGTGGGGATTTGGTGGCTCTCCATGAGGTCCATGTTCTATTTATAGTAGTAAGTTTTTGTCTAGTAGTATTGGTTAGCCATGGTGTTATTTTGTTTTGGGTTCTGATTCTACATGTGGGAGCATACCTGTCTAAGATGGCTAGGAATGTGGTGTTGAATTTTGAGACTGCTTGGTCAAGAGGAAATGATTTATGATTGGCCCATCTGCATAAGCTTTGATCAGCTTGGAAACAATTTAGGTTAAAGTTCTATGTATACCTGCAGGTTATAAAGGTGGTTTGGTGGGGCATGTCTTCTCTTTTCCTAATTATGTAGGTTAGGAGGTGGTCGCTCATGTCCTCAGGTAGGGTGCCTGCTTTGTAAAGCTGAGGTTTGTTTATTTATTAAGATCCAGTCTATGATGCTTTCCTTTTTGTTAGGTTTGTTGATTCTGGTGGGGGTAGTAATAGTTTGGGAGAAACCATGTAAATTAATATGGGTGGTAGGGAAGTGTGCTGAGCAAGTTGTCCAGTCGATGTTGAAGTCTCCAAGTATGATTGTTTCTTGGGGGTGGGTGGAAGATAACCATTGGAGGGTGTTTTCTAAGGTGTTTATGTTATTGCCTGGAGGAATATAACTACATACTCTGTTTATAGATTTATTTTTGTTAAGATGAATTCTTGAGATTATTGTTACTGTGTTGGTAGTTATTAGGTCAGGCAGGGTACTAATTGTAGATAACTCTAGAGAGGATTTATATAGGATGGCTACTCTGCCTCCTTTTCTACCTTTACGGTCAAGTCTTATTATATTGTAGTCGGGAGGGGGGTAATATTTCATTGTCAGTGATAGTGGGTTTAAGCCAGGTTTTAGTAAGGCAGAATACATCAAGTGAGTGCATATCTAGGAGTGCATGCAGGTAGTGGAGTTTATTATTTATACTTCTGATATTTAGGTGACAGACTAGAAATGATTTAGGGGCATTATGTGAGCTTCTTATATTGGTAGGAGTTCTATCTATGGAGTTAGTGGTAGATGGTGAGCTTGGGCCAGGGTTAGGATGGATGTCACCGTCGGCTATGAGGTTAGGTAAACTCTTTATGAGTTTGGTGAACTTTAATAGGAGTTGGTAATAGTTCTTAGTCCTTGGGTTTAAGTATGTGGGCAGTATAGGATGGAGATGTTTTGGAGTAGTGCTGTAGGTGTGGAGGTGGGGTTGTATTAAGGGATGGTTGTGTGTTTGGATGTAGATGGTTGTACTTGATGTAGAGTGTTGAGAATTAGGCAGGTAGTAGAATTCATAGTATTCCCTTGAGGTGTCAGATTATATCCCTCCCCTTAGGATGGGTGCTGACAGTGGCCATTTTTCCCCACTTTCCCATGATGACTGTACCAGCTCCCATGCCATCAGTCAAATGACATATATCTGGGTCACAGTCAGAGCTACCTTTGTTTCTCAATGCAGGTGTATATAAGGTGCATGTTGATTGTAGAAACATCACCATCAAATTTGTCAGGTGTATATTATGTGATCGAAGAATCTCTTCTTTGAACGTTGTAAACCAGGAATAGCCACATCCATTGGGAAAAAATTCAGTTGGATATTATTGTAAATTGCCCTTTTCTTCAATGTAGAGTGAGTGATCTTGGAGTTGATAATATTTAGTTTGGGTGTGTGTGGGAGGCACAGCCCCCCACATCTGGGGGTGTGGGGGCGAAGCCCCTCCCCAACTTAATTAGTGTTTTAAAGTTTGTTTTTTTATTTTATGGCCACATGAATTTTTCATTGAAAAAATTTGAGGACATGGTCATTCGCAGTTTACAGCGTTCGCTGTATATGTGTTGATTATTATGTGTTCAAAGAAGAGATTCTTTGATCACATTCTATAGATGTAAATATGTCCTTATATTGATTACCCTGGATAAATCTAATGGAGAGTCCTTCTGCATCTCTGTACAACCACTGCAGAGCTGGAAACAGCTGATGATATTCTGAACACATGCATACATAAATATCCCCCTGAACACACATAATGCACCCATACACCTGAGCACAAGCATGTGAGTGCATGCACAAACATACACACATAAACATACACACACACACACACACACACACACACACACACACACATACACATACCCACATGCACACTCATACTTTCTGTAAACCACATCATGTATCCACGATAGTATAAGAATACCACTTATACACAAGATGTGGTACACCCCCAGGCATCATGACCTGTCTATACAATGCGGACCTGACTCCATGAAAATGCTGAATATGATGTGTACTACAGTCAGTCTCTAATACATAAAATCTTGGTGGTAATGTATATAATCTTTCTCATTGCATGCCTCAGTGTTGATCTGGATCAAATACTTCAGTACCTGTTTTGGATATCTTGCATATTCAGATCCCTGTTATGGATGCTGTTAGTCACCACCCTCCTTATTGCCATAACAAGAAGTCTCTGCCTGACCCATCACTGTGCATGATAATGACAGGTCTGCATTGTGTAGCCACATTCCACATAACATTTATGTTGAAGATAATATATTCCCATTTGCCCAACTGCTCCATGCTTTACTTCATCCCAGAAGAGGCAGATATCACTGTCTTTAAGGCTCCCAGGAGAATCTCATTCTCTTAACTTAAAAAATTGTTATGTTATACGCTGTTCTGACACTCTGATAACCCATGTGTGTATAACTGTATCAATGATATATTTTAACATTATACAGACTGTCTGGAAACATTTTGCTATATTGTAATGCATACATTTTAATAATGGGAAATTCATAAATATATGGCTATCATTATGTCTAAATATGTATGTGTGACACTGTGAGTGACTGAGTCTATGTGGGTGTGTGTGTCTATGTGTCTGCATATTATATATATATATATATATATATATATATATATACATACATAGAGAGAGACAGAGGGAGAGATATGGGTCTACTTCAAATTAATGGAATGCCACTTACCCAAATTTCATATTACTGAGATATATATATATATATATATATATATATATATATATATATATATATATATATATATATATACATATATATATATATATATATATATATATATAATTAATAATCACTTATGAGAGTATATGAAACAGAAAACATCAAACAAACTCATTGGCCATTTATCACCAACTAAATTACCTAAAAAAGTAATTGCAAATGTAAACCAATAGGTTACATTTATGATTACCAAAACTAAAACAAAAAACAAATCTTACATTGAGAGCTTTGCTCTCTGCACCTCTCAATGTAGGACCTTCACCTCTACACCTCCAGAAATTAAATATAATCACTCCAATGTCACACAACCTTGTAGAAGGGGAACAAAACATTGGATTAAGTAGATCTGCTGAAGATAACCATTACATAGTTAATTCAACCAACTAGTCCACTAACAAATCTTAACATTTTAGAATGCAATGAAATGCATGCAGTGACAAATCATATTATACCCATGTGTCTGTGTGTGTGTGTCTGCACACACACACACACACACACACACACACACACACACACACATATATATATATATATATATATATATATATATATATGGCTTCACTTCAGAAGACTGAAACTTCACAATCTCAAACTTCTTAAGACTGAAGCCCAAAATCCTGAAAGTCAAAATCCTGAAAACTTAAAATCCTAAATCCCAAAATGCTGAAAACATACAGGATGCATATACCGACGTTAACCAACACAAACCATATTACTTTCCACCAAGTATAAGAAGGGGGGGCAAGCATCCCTGCACACTCCCGTGTGGGGGCTGTGCCCCCCACACCCCCTACTAATTATATATATATATATATATATATCTCAACTCAGAGATTGCACTACACAGAAAAAAATGGCAAACATACCATCACATGTTTCATGACTGCCTGTTGTAACCTTAGTGATTTTCCCATTTAACTTGCTATACTACAACATAACTCATGATAGTGTAGTGAAGTGCAACCCCATACTTGGTTAAAACTGCTCTGCTTTGTCTTGTATTTGTTTCTATAAGTCCTTGTACTGGAATATTGTCTTTATTTGTATCCTGTGTGTTTTTAGTTTTTTGGGATTTAGAATTTTGAGTTTTCAGGATTTTGACTTTCAGGATTTTGAGCTTCAGTCTTATGAAGTTTGAGATTGTGCAGTTTCAGTCTTCTGAAGTGAATCCATATATATGTATATGTGTGTGTGTATATATATATATATATATATATAAACACTATAGAATTAAAATTAACTCACTTTAGTGAAAAACTCATCAGTTCACAAACCACTGATTTGAACAAGTGTTAACCCCTTAAAGACCTAAAATGTCAAGTGCCCTACTTCCAACTAGCCTGATCCTCCTAAATTATTCAGACTTCCTACAACTTGTTCCTAGTAACATGCACAGACCTCCAAGAATTATTTCTCTAATATTAACACTCTCTCCTTTTTCATAATCCTAACCTGAATCCTCACTATCAAACCCTAAACTCCACCCCTGCTCCCTAAACCTAAATTCTGCCATTGCCTAACTCTAAAACTCCCTTTCCACTTCCTAAATCAAAGTCTCCTGCATGCACCATAACTCTAAAATGTCCTTCCCACTATCTATGCCTAAATTCCTTAATTGCTCCTTAACCCTGATATTCCCCTTCTGCTCAATAAACCTAAAATAGCCATTCTCTCTCTAAAACTAATACCCCCCTTTCAGTCCCTAAACCTATATTACTCTCTTACTTCTATAGTCTAAAAAAAAAAAACCTGTTTTCTAACCCTATCATTCTCCAAGGCTCCAAAACCCTAAATCCCCTTGATTGTTCCATAACCCTAAACTCCCAACCCACTCTCTTATCCATCAGTTAGCAATTTAACAATGCAAGTGTAAGGTAAGTCATACACTAAGGCACCTCTGACTTTCTGGAAAAAGATGGTGTAAGTAAAAGCATCCGCATTTTTAGTTAAAATGGATATTTATGCACCTTATTCAGTTAAAACTCAAAGTATTAGGGTTGCCTGGGCCACCACTTATTTAACAGCCAATGTGAATATAGCAAATAACACAGTTGGGGGCAATTCAGTAAAGCCTATATGGAGTGCTTTTCTGTGTAGGCATAGTGGCACAGCCCCAACATGGAAACCAGCAGGTTTGCGATCCAGTAAACAGAGGAGAGGAGCATGCAAGAGCATGCGGACAAGGAAGTGTCTGTGGTATGCAACTCATCTCATATGCAAATGAGGGTGATGTGTGATCCAGTAAGCAGAAAGGTATCCGTACAGAAGCCATGCTGGTGTCAGAAGGGTACATGGAACAAAAAACATGTACAGAAATGTAAAAGCCGAATTAGAAGGTTGCAAATTTCAATGCAGTCACCGATATGTGCAAAACTATGCCCTGTGAGTACAAAAAGTAATGTAAATTAATATAAAATAATAATTTTTTTAATACCCATATTTCATTTGTGCAGTGCTCAGCAATGTGCAAACAAGCTGTTATGCAAAAAAAAATTATTAAAATGTTGAAAAACTAAAAATAAGACATCTGTAAAAATAATGCATTATAGTGCCCTGCATGCATATTTACAATGGTAAGTTTCAGTGGTTGCTAGGTAGGCAGGTCTTGGAATAGTGAAGTATCCAGGGTATATGCAAGGATCTGTATGCAAATGAGCTTGGGATTAGTGCATAGCAAAAATAGGCCACTGTGTCCACAGATAAAACCCGTGTAACCTCAGAACAGTGTAGATGTTAGTAGAACAGATAGTTGACATCAGAAGGAGGTGTGTCACTATATGTTTAAGCTGATTGGAGCTCAGCAGCGCAAGTTTGTGTGCTGCACAACTCAGCTAAGTGGGGGGGTGTCTACTGCTGCTAAGCTTTGTTTATGTGCGGTGCACATGTTTTAGCTGGTTTAAAATATGCTAAGCATGCCCGAGCCTGGGAGTGTGTCCAGACTGCTGAGCACTGTTTACACCAGCACCATGGGTTTGCAAGCCGAACCGCAGTGCTTAGCAGTGGATGGATTTAAAAAAAAAAACAAAACAAAAAAAAAAACAAGGAATTAGCCTGGGAAAGCCAATCATGTGTAAATTAATGATAAGCCCTGTTCCTCTGCCACTGGGCCATTCAAACCCCATCAGTGATATAGCTGGCAGGTGAAATGCATCATAGTTAGCCAGTCACACAGGCTGCATCTGCAGCACACCACTATAAAGTATGCATACACCCTGCAATCTGATTTTTCCCCATACTCTGCACCATTGGAGCACACACTTGGGAATTTTAACTGACAGAATGCTAGGGGCTGCTGCAGGTCTGCTATATATGCATGTGCTGAAAGCTGAGGTCACTGCTGGTGCTTATGCTGATAATAGGCCTAACAGTGTTCAGGCCCAGGGTAACATTCCAAGATCTACTTGAGCTGGAGATTGTAGAGCATTATGAGATGGACAGGGACATACTACAAGAACTCACTGAGCTTTGCCTCCTTCAACTCAGACCCAGAGCCAGCAGAGGGGAGCCCATCTCAGTGGAAACAAAGGTATGTGTAGCTCTAGGAATACTAGCTATAGATACTTTCCAAAGGCCAGCTGAGGACATGATGGGAGTCTCACAGGCATCTGCATCCAGGGTACTCCACCAGTTCCTAGCTGCCATGCAAACACATGCCAGTGAGCACATTTACTTACCCCACACCCCTGAGGACAGGGCCAGCAGTATGCATCTCTTCCACAGCATAGCGTTTTGGGTGCCATAGACTGCACTAATGTACACATCAAAGCATCTACCGGTGAGGGTAGAGTCTACATCAACTGAAAAGGGTGTCACTCCAAGCAAGCTTGGTATATATATATATATATATATATATATATATATATATATATATATATATATATATATAGCAAAACTTTGAATTCCCTATTGGTTGTACAAAGCATAAAAATGAAGGAATGGAATATGGAAAATAATGCTATTTGGGAGATATGTCATAGCGTGAGAAATAGTTTGTTGGATAGTAGTTCCTGATAGGGAGTATTTGGGTTGTACAGAATAGCTGAGGTAGGCAGTGAGGAGATGAGGTGTGACAAGTTAGAAGGAGCACAGGAAAGATTTTATGTGATACAGGGACAGAGCCATGATTGCAAGAGGTGTAACTTTAGTGATGTCTTGAAAAGTGAGATGGATAGTGCAGAGGAGATACTTTGGGGGAGGTTATTCCATTCTCTAGCAATGGTGTGGGACAACAGACTTTTCCCTGCAGTGTTATTTGCTTTGGTTATGCAGAGCAGGTTTTTGTTGGATGAGCATAGAGGGCGACTTGCAGAATATTGGTTTAGAAGTTGGTTTAGGGCTGGGGTTTTCTGATGGTTCCTTATTATGTTGAAGGTGAGGACTAATTGGTGATAGCTAATTAGATGAGGGAGTTCCAACCACTGCAGTTGCTTCAGGGCAAGACAGTGATGACTTTTAAAAGTGGCATTGTTAGCGAATTTTGCAATTTTATTGTAACATGACTCTAGTTTGTTTAGGTCTTTTTTCCTGCTGAATTATGATTGGTGATGCATACATTAGGGTAGACAAGAGGCGGGTTTGGGCTAAGGAGATTCTTGCTTGGTCTGATAGGAACTGTTTGTGTTTGTATAGGGTTCCTAGTTTCTTATGTACCTTTGTGAAGGTTTGTGAGATATGGACATTAAAGTTTAGATTATTATCTCTTTCAACCACGAGCTGCTTGGTGTGAGAGGAGGGGGAGATTGTGGTCCCATTTTTGGAGGTGATAGTGAAGGTAGGTGGTGTGGATTTGGATTTACTGGGGGTAAAAAGGAGTAATTTGGTCTTGTTGGGGTTTAGAATGAGTTGGATATCGGTAATCCATTGTTCCATGGAGCAGAAGGATTCTTGGGTAAACTTTTGAAGAGTGGTTATGGATGGGGCTGAGCAGATTAGGGTGGAGTCATCTGTGTACTGTATAAGGGATGCATGCAGGGTGGAAGTATGTAGTTTATTGTGAAAATGGTGAATAGTAGAGGACCCAGTATTGATCCTTGTGGGACGCCTATAGTAGTTGGTAATAGAGGTGATATTATACTTTGCCATTTAACTGATTGTTTTCTATCAGAGAGATAGCTTCTAAACCATGAGGTAGTAGAGGGGGTGAAGGATAAGGTTAACAGAGTGTCTAAGAGTAGGTTATGGGAGACCATATCAAACGCTTTTGATAGATCTAGGAATATGGCTGAGACAAATTTGTTGTTGTTTCTTAGATGGTTAATCTGATTGGTAAAGGAGAGTAGAGCAGTGGCTGTGCTATGGTTTGGGCGGAAACCATGCTGTGTGGGGGAGAGGAGGTTATGTGAGGATAAGAAGTGCATTACCTGGGTCTGAATACATTTCTCCAGAAGCTTGGAAAGGGAGGACAAGTTAGCAATTGGCCAGTAGTTTGATAGTTCATAGGAGTTTCTGCCTTTGTGAACTGGAATTATATGTGACACTTTCCATAGATGGGGTATGTAGGTTTCTTGTATAGAGTGGTTTATGAGAATTGAGACAGGGTAGGCTAGTGATTCTGCAGCTAAATTTAGAACATTTGAGGGTAAACCATCTGCTGTGAGTGTGGTGAGTTTTAATTTAGAAAGTAGCTTTTTAACTGAAGAGGTTGGTATAGGTGAGAGTGTGAAGGTGAGTATGTTAGTTTGTTCTACAGTTGGAGTGGTTTTAGTGTTCTTGTTGGATAGTTGGATAGATAGTGTGAGGATAGATTCTGTGAAATGATGGTTGAATTCTAAAGCTATGCTTTCATTATCAGAATTGTTGAGAGATGAGTTGGTGGTTCTGCCCAGTTTTAGAAGGGTATCGATGGTGTGTCAGAACTTTTGGGGGTTTCCAGAGTGCGTGTTTTGGATGTTTAAGAAGTAGTTCTTTTTATCTACTCTTGTTTGGATTTTGGCCTTATTTCATATTTCTTAATATTTCTGTCTGTCTTGTATAGTGTTATTCTTTTTCCAGTTTTTCCAGGCATTGTCTCTATGTTTTATTAAAGCTTTTGTTGTCCTATTTAGCCATGGGGCATAGTTAACTTTAGTCCTGAGTTTCCTGATGGGAGCTAGTATATTTAGTACATTCATAAAAGTAGTATTAAAAAAAATCAACTGCGTGGTCTAAAGGTATAGTTTTAGTGGATTCCAGTCCTGTTGCTGGAGCATACTGTTAAGGGTTTGTGGATTGACTTTGTGCTCATCCCTAGTCTCCTTGAATAGCATGGGTTTGGGTATTTTTGCCTGTTTCCGAAGGAGGAATGTGGGGCAGTGGTCACTCAATGTATCAGGTAGGTAGCCCACATGATAATTTTCTGTGGGGATATTAACAGTGTCCAGTCTAGAATGGAGGTTCTATTGGATTGTTTTCTCTACTCTGGTGTGTTCTTGGATTAGTTGTGAGAATCTAAATAAGTTAATATGGTTTGAGGGGTTGTTGGAGTTCCAGGCTAGCCAGTCTAAGTTTAGGTCACCTAGCAGGATGGTTTCTTGGGGTAGGTTGATTGTGACCCATTGTAGTATCTCTTCTATTATAGGTGAGTTATTTCCTGGAGGAATATAACTACAGAGGATATTGATTTTCTTTTTGTTTTTAAGGGACATAATGGAGCCTACTGTCTCTGCATTCTGGAATTTGGGAAGTGGGCGTTTTAGTGGTTGGAGGTTGAGTGTATTTTTAAATAAGATTGAAACCCCACCTCCCTTTTTGGTACCTCTATCTTACTTTAGGATTTTATAGCCTGGGGAAGAATTTCTTCATTTTGTGTGGCAGGTTTTAGCAGGTCTGTGTAACGGTTAGTATGTCTGGGGAGTATTGGGATATGAATGGGTGAAAGTCATGAAGTTTGTTGGATATCTTACGTGTATTTATATTGATAATAAGTAGGTCTGACTTGTGTTTCTGAGATAGGATTGGGTTGCTTGGACCTGGGTTGGGGTGTATGTACCCTGAGATTAGTAGCCATTGTCTGAGGAATAGTGTGAGTTTTATGACACAGGCTATATCTATGTGGTTTTGGGTACTGCTAGCCTTGTGTGAGTTAGTGTGGTTGCTGTTTTGTGTATGTAGAGTAATGAGTTGTTAAATAGTGTAGAGCATATGACTATATTTGTGTAAGGTTGTGTGTGTGTGTGTGGGGGGGTGTTTTGTGGTAAGTAGTGTTTGTTGGTATGTTATAGTGTATGGATGTGGTGTAAGTGGTGTAAGCTAGAGTGGAGAGAGTTAGTAGTAGTAGTCCTAGTATGCCTTGCACGGTGTGCGTGGGGTGTACAGAGGAGGTTGTTGTGAGGTGGAGGGTGTGATGTGGAGGTGGGAGTGGATCTGATGACTGAGGAATGGTAATATGCTGTTGTAGAGGGGGTGGGGATATATGGCCTATAAGTGTAGGAGCACTGGGAGTGGGTGGAATTTGGGGGCAGGGAGGGGAGCGGAGTGAGCCTGAAGAGTGAATGGAGCAGGCTAGAGCAAGAGAACCTAAGACTGCAGAAACCTATCAGTAACAGCAAGACACTGACTGAGCAAGAAGGTAGCTTAGCCTAAGGATAAGGTAAGGTAATATGCAATAATAACTAATCTGTGGTTAGCTAGTAGGGAGTGGGAAGTTGGAATTATAGAATGGGGAGTATGCTGTTACTAAAAATTCCACCCAATTATGGTAAGAAGGGTGGATTAGTAGATTATGTTCTGACCGAGTGGCCAACTTCATTAAAGCTCTCCAAGTTAGAAGCTGAATGGAGCTCAATGCTGCTGTGCTCACCTCACAAAGATGGTCACAAAGTAAGAGAAAATTGTTAAAGACAAATTCAATGACATTCACCTAAAAATTTATTCTACTGGAAGGCTTGTGTTTGCAAGTTGAGATTTCCCAGGGCTGATTTGAGCTTTAGCTGAAAATTGCTTCAGAACCGAAGGCGGCAGTGGGGGGGAGGCCGCAATCCCGAGGCTTGTGGATGGCCCGAGCAAACTTACAATTCTACTGGAAGGCTTGTGTTTACAAGTTGAGATTTCCAAGGGCTGATTTGAGCTTTAGCTGAAAATTGCTTCAGAACTGAAGGCAGTGATGGGGGGGGGTGCAAACCCGAGGCTTGTGGATGGCCCAATCAAACTAATAATTAATTCTACTGGAAGGTTTGCATTTACAAGTTGAGATTTCCCAGGGCTGATTTGAGCTTTAGTTGAAAATTGCATCAGAACCAAAGGCGTCGGTGGTGGTGGGGGGGTGGGGTACAATCCTGAGGCTTGTGGATGGCCCGAGCAAACTAATAATTAATTCTACTGGAAGACTTGTGTTTACAAGTTGAGATTTCCCAGGGCTGATTTGAGCTTTAGCTGAATATTGCTTCAGAACCAAATGTGGTGGTGGGGGGTACGCAATCCTTGGACTTGTGGATGGCCTGAGAAAACTAATAATTCTACTGGAAGGCTTGTGTTTACAAGTTGAGATTTCCCAGGGCTGATTTGAACTTTAGCTGAAAATTGCTTCAGAACCAAAAGCAGTGGTGGTGGGGGGTGCAAACCCGAGGCTTGTGGATGGCCCGATCAAACTAATAATTAATTCTACTGGAAGGCTTGTGCTTACAAGTTGAGATTTCCCAGGGCTGATTTGAGCTTTAGCTGAATATTGCTTTAGAAGCAAATGTGGTGGTGGGGGGTGCGCAATCGTTGGACTTGTGGATGGCCTGAGAAAACTAATAATTCTACTGGAAGGCTTGTGTTTACAAGTTGAGATTTCCCAGGGCTGATTTGAGCTTTAGCTGAAAATTGGGTCAGAACTGAAGGAGGTGGTGGTGGTGGGGGGGCCCACAATCCTGAAGCTTGTGGATGGCCCGAGCAAACTAATAATTAATTCTACTGGAAAGCTTGTGTTTAAAAGTTGAGATTTCCCAGGGTTGATTTGAGCTTTAGCTGAAAATTGCTTCAGAACTGAAGGTGGTGGTGGTGTGGGGGGCGCAATCCCGAGGCTTGTGGGTGGCTCGAGCAAAAGTGAGCACAGACAGCAGACTAAGGGAAGCTCCTTCAGGCTGGGACTATACTATATTTTTGCAGACTTGCAGAGAGAAAACAGTGAACAGGTGGTGTAATGTGCAATGGCTTCAATGCAGAACTTGAACTTTGTCGAACAGTATTGACTGTATCTGTTGCCAGATGTAGGACCTGCTTGTAGTTCCTCTCTTATAGCCCTACCAAGTTGACTGCTGTTAGAAGGTTAGCCCACAGTGCCATACATAGCTGATAGTTGTGACAACTCTTGGACAGCAGGATGTTGTGATGGAGTTACAGGCCATCCAGGATCACCTCATTTTCGGGGCCGGAAAACAGTTGATGCCTCCATCTATACATGCGCTCTGAAAGACAAGAATAGGGGAACACATCACAGGCCACATACGTTGCTCTCCACTATGTACAGACCCTGCCCATCCAAACTGGCCTTCATTATCCACTGCTACATCCTTGTCATACACAGTCGTCTATCAACACAGTATGTATGTGGCTATCAGCAACATAGTAGCAATAGCAGTTATGTCCCTGTGTGCCATGATGGAGTGGGCTGTATGTCCCCACTGCTATCAGTGCTGTCTACTGTGGTGTGTCCACTCTATGGGCAATGTCCCTGTACCATGTCAGACAGCCACCGCTCGACAGATAGGTGTGTGTTACTACAAGTGTATGGGGATAGCCCAGCAATATTTACGTGTCACAATGACAGACAGCAATGCAGACATGCTGTACAGTATCTTCTCTGTAGGTGTCCTATGTCTCCCATACATAGATGTTTGTGTAATGTGTACGTGTCTGATATATGTGCTTTCTTGCCAGACACATGTGGATGTCTGGCAAATGGTTAGACAATAATTGATGGTTGTTCTTACAATGTGAAGAATCTGACTGACATATGCCAGAACCCTAGAAAACAGCTATGCTACCGTAATATATGTTAATGTATTCATACACTTACTTTGCATGATTGCTATGTATACTCGGTTGCCAATGCTGAGCCTGTGTCCCACCACTGCTAATGCCTATGACCTGTGGTCTTGCTATACAGGGTTGCCAGGTATGCTAGCCATAGCTGTCCAGTGATGAGATACAAATGTTGACAAAACAGTGACCTACCCATGGTACATAAGGGACACTTATACAATTTCTGAAGTATTCCTGTGTGACATTCACAGATTGAGAGCATCTGAATGACAGTACATCATGTGATATGACAGCTGGGTCCACTTTACTTACTGTCACTATGTCTAACACACAATCCAGTAGCATCCATACAGGAGCTGACGATTGTAGGAGGGAGTGAGAGTGCCAGAACTGTGATTTAAGGCACAGCAGGCAGAGTTGAAAGGCATGCCTGCAGCAGTTGGACAGCAGAATATCACCAACATGTCATTTCCAGAGATGTGCTACAGGCCTACTGTTGTAATCCCTATTCCCCATAACTGCATTATATGGAGACCTGTGCTGTAAATCTTTTCCGTAGAAATCCTGGAGTATAATACTTGTGCTATCGCAGTCTGCCTTTGTAAAGTAACTTAGAGACCTGTTCACCCTAGGCAGCTGCTTGCCTTTTGTAGGTAATGCTCAATAACAGGTGACTGCCTGTGCACCAGTCCATGGCTCAGACTTGCTAATTGCATCCAGTTCAGCTGGGTTGCATGCTCATTAGCCAATGACATGGCACAACAGTGCAATATTTAAGGCCTTCATGTAGGCCTTGTTCATTTCCTAGTCTTTGAGACAGACATTACTGAGGCGTGGAGGCTACAGCATCGCAGAGGGTAGGTACAAATACTGTCCACTGTTGGGCTTTATGTGGCATGTCTGCAGTTTTACATGCTATGTTTGGCCATTGTCAAATGACTTTCTGATTAGGTGGCAGTCCAGTGGTAAACAATGTGGGTTGAATTCAGTAAGGGGAAGACATATGTAAGTGTCATACATCATAAACATCAGAATATGTATGCTGCTGCATTAGCTGTTGGTCTATCAGCTGTGTACCTTTTAGGAGGAGACTGTGACACATTCCTGTCACTTTACTTCTACCCCCCATCCTTTATGGATGGGTGTTGTGTGGATCCCTTGCACTAGGGGGTTGTGAGGTATATAAAACAACTTTTAGTCCACCAGTAAAATCACATTAACACAATTTGACACACTGCGTTTTCATTTCTCACACTTCATCAGATGGAGACAAATGCATACCTAAACACATCCAATTTATACACTATAAATTAATCAATTAAAAACACTTAATTAAAAAAAAACAGTCCTATCAAACATTTAAAGGGCTAAAATCTATAATGCGTTCAACAAATGAAATAAATACATTATAAACCACATCAAATATTCAATTCTCTAACTTAAAACAATAGTAAATTAATACTTCAATATTTAAAATATTATTAAAAAATGATAAACATCAAATTTATTCATTAAAAAATAATACAACACATTTATCTGGGGCAATGTCAAAACAAATATCTTACTAGCAACATCCGCTATTAAAACTTAATAAATCTGAATAGCACACCAATATAGGAAATCTCAAGCATATAATATAGTGTAACATAAAATAAAGTACAATATTTCACATACATATATATATAGGCTAATGTTACTTAAAAAGAACTAAAGCTTTGCTGATCTCAGCTTTAGGACAGGTGCCAATAAAATGGCATCATTAAGCCCTGGGAATTTATTAGCATCCAAAGAATATATTTGATCCACATGAATATATTTGATGTTTATCATTTTTTAATAATATTTTAAATATTGAAGTATTAATTTACTATTGTTTTAAGTTAGAGAATTGAGTATTTGATGTGTTTTATAATGTATTTATTTCATTTGTTGAACGCATTATAGATTTTAGCCCTTTAAATGTTTGATAGGACTGCTTTTTTAATAAAGTGTTTTTAATTGATTAATTTATAGTGTATAAATTGGGTGTGTTTAGGTATGCATTTGTCTCCATCTGATGAAGTGTGAGAAATGAAAACGCAGTGTGTGTCGAATTGCATTAATGTGATTTTACTGGTGGTCTAAAAGTTGTTTTATGTATCTTTTCCTTTCGTGGACTGAAGAGTCGTTTGTTAATTAAAGTATAGTGTGCTGACAAGGATTTGTGCCTTCTTCATACTGTTCTGGTTTTGGTACTGTATGGTTATTTTTTGAACAGTGATTCTGCTTTGTTTTGGTTCATTTTTCTATGGAATCGGAAGAGGCTAAAAATTCTAAGCAAGCCCCTCAGCGAGGGGACAGGGAACTTGAAAGGGTTGATTTGCTGTTGAACCAATTATCGCAGCTTATTGAATTATTGACGCCTGTGAGTCAGCCCTTGCTGACATCATCTCCTGGTGTTCTGGGGAACCAGGAAATGTTATCTAAATCCAAACATGAAAATGGCGTGAAGGGAGCGCCTTTGGCAGCAGTATGCAGCAGGAATTTTAAACCTCATACAAGTGCTGGGATTATAGATACTAGCCCGGGTGTCCCATCGATTTTTAGGACTGATAACATTATGAGTGCTGGGACTAATAACGACGAAGGAAGCACTTCGGGTGGACATAAACAGATTGGTGAGAGAATAAAAATGGATTTTAGAAGTATTTTACAAAAGCAATATAGTTTTAAGGACATTAAAATACTCTCACAACAAGAGGGGGCCTATGAGTTGAAGTACGATTATAATATTAAATTGTTAGATGACGTTCTTTTTAAATATAAAAATTTTGAAATGGAGAATGCATACCTAAATGAATGTTTGCGATTAAAAAATGTGCCTAAGGGCTTGAGAGTGTTTAAATATCCAAACAAAGTGAAGGAGGGAAGTGTGTTTCATTATGAATTACTAGACATATTTGATAATTGTGGATTTGAAATATTAAAAGCAATTATAAGAGAAAATGAAAGGGAAATGAAAATAATATTTAGTAAAATTGAAGTCATTAATCAGAAAATTACAGAAGATCTGCTATTTTCTGTCGAGGAAGGTCAAAGACAGTACTATGAGATATTACATAAGATAGAAAATAATATTAACAAAGCATATATCAGAACAAGTAAGAAATTAGATAGAGATATTAAAGAATATAAGGATAAAGTGAGTTACCCTAAACCAAGATATCTCTCTAACAGATACCAGGACGGCTTTGCCAAAGATAGGAGAGTGAGTGATTATTATGAACACACGCCACATAGAGGAGAAGATTTAGGTGATTTGAATGATCAAACAGAATACCCCCCTTTAAGAAGATCGGAGAGAATAAAAAACTATCAGCAAAAAAACTGCAATTATGGGGGGTATATGGGTGGGAGGGGCAACAAGAACAACAGCAACTACAACAAAAAATGTCAGCAGTGGATTGGATAGGACATTATATTCCAAGTAATTTTATTAATGCAGATTTTATAGTTTCACAAGGCTGTATTAATAAATATAAATGTTATACTATTTATAATTATAGTAAATATGAATTAAATGAAGTGCATTTTTCTTTACTATCAAAAGGTTTCAAATTTGTTCCTAATGTGAAGGCTGATATTAGCAAAGTGCTTATAGACCTTAAGTTATTCTTAAGGAAGAAAAATTTGGAATTATTATTTCAAGGACATAATATTTTAAGTCAGAATGATGAAGTATTAAGAAGAAAGAGTATGTATAATCCACCCCTACACCCACAATTAAAAAACTTCAAAGTTCTAATGGATAATACATTTAGAGCTGAGCTTTCAAAGAATAGAATTATATTTAACCTTACTAAGGAAGAACATAGGTTATTAGGGGACTTAAGGGAAGATACCACGGTAAGGGTTATGAAACCAGATAAAGGTGGAGGTTCTGTTATTATGGATAACATCTTATATGAAGCTAAAATGATGGAAATACTTGGTGACTCAGATAAATATGTAAGAGCCTCCATTAACAAAATCAATATTGGTAATAGGAAAATATATGTGGTATTAAATGATTTGCTTTTGGAAGGCTCAATTAATGTTGAAACTTTTAAGTACCTCCATGTTGAAAAACCCAAGGTCCCCACTATTTTTGGGGTGCCAAAAGTTCCTAAAGCTGTGGAAAATCTCCCATTGAGACCTATAGTTGTATCGGAAGGCTCAGTAACTGCACCTTTGGCAAGATGTTTGGATGTAAAATTGAAGGCCCTATCATTAGCAGGGCAGAGCACTGTGAAAGATTCATGGGATTTGTTACATTATATAACACAAGATATGTATGATGACCAGATTATTTTTATTACTATCGATATAGTGGACTTGTTCTCATCCATACTACATGATGAAGGGATGAGGTGGTCTGAAGAAGCTCTAATAAAATATGGTTGTTTTAATAATAATGATTTTTATCTTATTTTAACATTAATGGATTTAGTGTTAAATAATAATTTTATTGATTATGAAGGGGAATTTTTTAAGCAAATTAAGGGTGTAGTGATGGGGGCAAGATGTGCCCCCATATATTTTAATATTATTTTAACAGCCTGGGAGGACAACTATATTATTAATTCAAAATATGCCCATAATTGGAAGTTATACAAGCGCTTTCTGGACGACGTGTTTTTTATGGGTTGGTCCAGATGATGAATTCTTAGAATTTTTTAACTATATTTCAGAATCCACTGAATTTTTTAAATTTACTTATAAAAAGGATAGGAACTTTTTAAATTATTTGGACATCACTATAGGCAAAGGGGATGATACTTTCTATTCAAAGATTTTTAGAAAAGAAACATTCTCTAATTCATATTTGGCCTTTAATAGTGCCCACCCCTTCCACCAGAAAAAAGGTATAATAAAGGGACAATATGTGAGAGGAAGTCACATGACATCAAGGGAGAATGATTTTGATGATGAGTGTAATACTCTGTACAATATGTTTATTGACAGAGGCTACCCCAAAGACCTCATAAAAATAATAGAGAGAGAGGTCAGGGGAGCAAGACATGATAAATTTAAACCTATTATAGGTATGAAAATAGATCTGAATGAGATAAAGCTTAATAAGAATCATTATGAAGGCACAGGTAATTTTGTAATGCATTATAATGGTAGTGCACCCAGAATAAGGAAGATTCTGGAAGATGAATGGAATAGGTTTGGTCAGATTTCAGACCTGAAACGTATTTTCGAGGAACCTTTGAAATGCACATATAGAAGGGGCAAAAGTTTAAAGACTATATTAGAAGGTAAATATGATATGAAAAAAGTTAGGGAAGGAAAAGTAGGAATCTTCAAATGTGGAAGGTGTTCCCAATGCCCTTATATCTGTACAAATGATACTATTTTTATAGCCAGTAGGGATAGGCTGATTCAGAGTAAACATTTTGCTAACTGCGATACCTCTGGGATTGTGTATTTAGGGCTATGTGACCATTGTGATGCATTTTATATAGGAAAATTGGAAAGACACTTAAAAACAGAATATATGAGCATTATTATGAAATTAAAATTAAATGTACTAATAATGCTCTATATAGTCACAAAGTAAGTTGCCAGGAAGCAAAGTTCAGCTTCTTTGTTTTGGAAGTGGTGGAAAAAGATGTAAGAGGTGGCCCATGGGAAACCTCAATTGAATATAAAGAATTACTATGGCAACTTTCTTTGGATGCTAATACATTCCCAGGGCTTAATGATGCCATTTCATTGGCACCTGTCCTAAAGCTGAGATCAGCAAAGCTTTAGTTCTTTTTAAGTAACATTAGCCTATATATATATATGTATGTAAAATATTGTACTTTATTTTATGTTATACTATATTATATGCTTGAGATTTCCTATATTGGTGTGCTATTCAGATTTATTAAGTTTTAATAGCGGATGTTGCTAGTAAGATATTTGTTTTGGCATTGCCCCAGATAAATGTGTTGCATTATTTTTTAATGAATAAATTTGATGCTTATCATTTTTTAATAATATTTTAAATATTGAAGTATTAATTTACTATTGTTTTAAGTTAGAGAATTGAGTATTTGATGTGTTTTATAATGTATTTATTTCATTTGTTGAATGCATTATAGAATTTAGCCCTTTAAATGTTTGATAGGACTGTTTTTTTTAATTAAGTGTTTTTAATTGATTAATTTATAGTGTATAAATTGGGTGTGTTTAGGTATGCATTTGTCTCCATCTGATAAAGTGTGAGAAATGAAAACGCAGTGTGTGTCGAATTGCTTTAATGTGATTTTACTGGTGGACTAAAAGTTGTTTTATGTATCTTTTCCTTTTGTGGACTGAAGAGTCATTTGTTAATTAAAGTATAGTGTGCTGACAAGGATTTGTGCCTTCTTCGTACTGTTCTGGTTTTGGTACTGTAGGGTTGTGAGGTATGTTTGATCTGTAGCAGGTAGCTGACCATACTGCTGCATATGTTACAGACTGCAGCTGCTTCTTTCTGCCCTAAACCAATACTGAGGAGTGTGAACATATTATAGGACATCAAGCTGTGTGTATCGGTGAAGGAGTGGTGTCAGCTGTCTCATTACAGCAGAGCCAGAATGAGGGCACCCATAAGAGTCCAGATGAGGCATGTGCCTAAGGTACATATGTTATATAATAATGCCATTTGGAGAGTGGTAGGTGACGTATAGGTAGCCTATAAATGCTTATGCAGTGTGTGCCTACCTACAGGTCTTTGATGTGCTAACATGGGTAACAATGTCTGCAATCATAGCAACCTGTTTTGGTTAAAATTGCATGACTCACTCATTGTGTGTTGTATTCACAAGCATGTAATTGAAGAGATACAAACTGGATTTGAACCCAGGATTGTAGGTGGCAAAATGTATAGTATGTTAAGAATTTAACAGACAGAGCTACAGAATCAATGTTGCAGTGTGTTTGTTTTCAGGATATATGTGCATGCATACAGTCTGTTACACAGGATTCACATTAGCATGTGTGTTTGGATGCGTATAACGTGACACTGAACTGAGTGTCATGATTTCCTAAGTTCAATCTGTACTGACTTACCAGTACTTTAGCACACAGAAAAGGTTTTGTGAAAACCATGCCAAAAGTAGGTGGCACAACTATGGACATTCTGCAACAATCTCGGCAGTTGACAGCTAAATCTGCTATCCCAGGCTTCACGTACACCCATCAGTATTTATTTGGCTATGTACTAGTTTGGTGTCTGCATCACAATTTACCCACTATATGCACATGCAGTGTGCCATTGGCAATCAGGATATGTTTATGGAAATACCTGCTTTAGTTCAGAGCTGAGTGGTCTAGTGGGCTAATGCATTATGCTGTAGTTGATAGGGTCTTGGGTTTGAGTCTAGGAGGGTTAGTTTGCAGATGTGCCTAACACTGCATGAATCCCATAAAGTGATTAAAGCAGTTTAAGTGGGTTTGTGCAGCTGAGCTCTGCTTAAACTGGCACTAAATTCAAAAAAAGAAAAAAAGGGTTGATAGGCAAGTGGCAAAATAGGAGGGGAAACATACTGAAAGGCAGATAGGAATATGCAGGATGGGTGTAGGAAAGGATCATAGCTCTCTGTCCATTTTACAGCAACAGCTGTGCATTTTTACACATTTTGTACATGAATTTGGACCTCAAACCCCTGAGAGAGGGGAAGGACAACAGAACTGTGTTGCCAAGCCAATTGGAGCAAATTAGTTGTGTCAAGTGAACATGTGTGTGAAATAGAGAGCTATGTATGGGGAGATTTTTTTTTGGGGACAGGTGTCTTTTTTAAGGTGAGAGTGGAATGCTGGGGAAAGGTTTAGGCATTTGTGAGGAGGTAAGTTGGGTAATAGAAGTTGCATTTGCAAACAAACAAGTCAGACAAGACAACATACAGGGGTGGTGTAAACACCTTGGATGGGGAGGGTGTTGTGGAATTGGAATTGGAGAGCCATGTGCTCCCAGATGGGAGCAGTGAGACTGAGCTCCCTACTCAAGGGCAGTCAACACTGCTCCTTTACTGCCCTGAATGTTGTGGGGGCTGGGTGCTGGGGCCACCTTGCCCATACAGGTTGCCCAGTCTGCCCTCAATCCAGTGCAGGTGATCTTTGTAGCTTTGCTGCATTATCCTTTGCACCATCCCTGGCAGCTTTCACTGGCTGACAACTCCCTCTCCACGCCCACTCCTAGGGGGTATAGTCCCTACTTCCTGAGGCTGTTTACACCCATAGGTGGTGCAGGACCAGCAGAGGGGGCAACACCAGGTTGGGTCCCAGATGTGCTGGGACCCAGTGCTATGACTAGCTGAGGTAGGGTAGGCAGATCATGAGTAACCAGCCTACCCAGTCGAGCTATGGTGCTGAGGTTATTCAAAGTGTATAGGTTAATAAAGAACACAACATTTAGTTACTTATAACAGCATGACAGAGCATTGCAAATAACCCAGTAGCATAACACGGCATAGCATATGGAAGACAACAATAAGTAGGATAACAGTCGGTATTATACTAGCATGGCAGTAACAATTACGGCATAAGGCCATCAACATAGGTAATTCAAGAAGGCATGTTAGTATGCAACCATTGTAATACACAACAATAATAAAAGCAAGGCACAACATAACGTTTTTAGAACAACATATGTTAATGTAATCCATACCCAATGTATAACAATAATAAATTATGATCTAGATAAGGGGTGGGGAGAGAGAAATACATTCCATGTACTCTACAAGTCTGCCCTTACTTTATGTATATGAGTGCCCTATAGCTTCTGTAACACATACATACCTCTCAAGCTATCCACAAGGGACAGTATGGGTTAAGCTGTAACACCTACAGGTACACAACTACAGGGGACTATCACATGTCAGGAGGACATATATGACTACCAAGATGTACTGTGGACTGATGTAGCGTGAGTGTAGTATTGACCTAAATCAAGTGGATGATAAATCTGTGTCTGAGGGATTTGGCAACAATGATCACAGTTCATGACTGCATGACACTTGAGAAACATGTATCATACACAGTACAGCGATTTTACGACTATCATGGCATCTTTGGCAGGCATGGGGTTAGACTATCGGCAGACATATACAGACGCACCAGGCATACAGCCATACCAGGATTAAACAGTTTTTATTTATTTTATTAACTTTTATTAGTATTGTACTTGTTCAGATTTTCTACTGACGTCTAATCACCATGCTGAGCAATGCTGTTAACACTCTGGTACATCTGAACACACAAATTCTTAACTCATTCAAACAGCTACTACAGCCATTAATTTACCTGTAATTCCTGTGGGGACAACATCTGTTAACAATATCTAACTGTTTCTATACATATTTAATAGCTCTTGTACTTGTATTCAAAGGGTCTATATCATAAGTCTGAAACTTCAAAAGAGTGAATGCTTTTAAATCGACAATGAAAATGAAACCACACAGTATCTAATGTAAGGAACAGCAATTTTTTTTGGGGAAAAAAAATCGCTGCTCCAAAAAAAAAAAAAAATACAAAAAAAAAACAAACAAAAAAAACAAACAAATCCAGAGACAAAATAAAGTGCCCCCCCCCCCACACCTCCTACTTAAATATACCAACACCGAGATCACACCACAGTGTAGGAAATGGCAAAGTCTGAACAATGGCCCAGCGATTTTGTTTCCCTGGGAAAAAAATCACTGTTACAGCCATTCATTATTCTGTGGTTTCACTTATTTGCAGTCGATGTAAGAGTATTTGCTCTTTTGAAGTTTCAACTTCCTAATATAGACCCAGATTCAAACCCCAATTTGTGTGCAAAAATATGCACACCACACCTTGCATTTATCAAACTTAGCCACTGAGCCACTAATGAATATTGATTGACTGATATGTGCCTAGAGCTCACCTGGTAACAAAATATGACCTAGTAATAGAGGTAGAGTGTTACACAAGACTGTAGTGACACTTGAACACATCTGCATGAGATTCATGAATGACAGCTATAGTAGGTGAACTGTGCATTAATACATGGAATGCAGGTGTAGACAATTAAGCCCTAGTCGGTGGGAATATGTGTGATGTGTATAGACCATATCGGAGTCCTGGGTTGGCTACGTGACCCATATATAGTTGCAGATGGTATATCTGCAGTCTACAGCTATTGCAGTTTCATACTTGCCTGCAGCAGCAGCATACCTAGCAGCAGGAATGCATATAGCTTAAATGCAACGGTTAACACAAGGCAATCCTGAGATACACAATATATATTATTGGTGCAGATCTTAGTGCAGAATAAATATCATAGTGCATTATATTTTGTAGTACAGCTCCATATCCACAGTTTAGCAAAACACTCTTTATTAGCTAACCTTCAGTAATTTAGTGGTATTCTTCCTGTTTTTATTTCACAGAAGATGTAATACTCGATTCCATGACCAACAGCCCAAGGAACATTCAGGCAGTGATTGAATATATATATATATATATATATATATATATATATATATATATATATATATATATATATGAATAACAGTGTTTATTGATGAAAGATTCATATAATGCAGTGTTGCAGTACAGCTGTAATTCCACAATTAATGCAGTAGAAACTTTTACTTAACATTTGTTATTGCAGTAGGACTTTAATGCAGTAAAACTTTATTCCCTTAACATTATTTATGCAGTTGAATTGCTATGTTCGTACCATTATTAATGCAGTAGAAACATTATTTCCTTAACGTTATGAGGTTTCGTGCTTTCATCATTATTAAACTGTATCTGGCATTACTCACTTATATCAGTCGATATCTATGACCACATTCATAGCAGTACAATCAAAACTGAATATACCTAGTGGCAGTTACTAATGTACTCTTTCTTTTTTATATGACTATAGATTGCAAGATACATCTGTACTCAACACACTCATGGCCCAACCTGGCCAGGTGCCCTGCATGGGCCTCCATGTTGTGAGCTCTCTCCTCTGCAGCTGTGGGGAGAGAAACACACCATTATGCATACCTGTCACTCATTCAAGTAGAAGTTGGTGAAACAATGATAACAATAATTACAAACTGGTGGGGCATTCCTATCTCTAGCATCTTGGATCCAGGTGGCCATGAGATCCTCCTTACGATGCTTCAGGTCATCATATTGATGATGCACCTGCTCGCCTGTGTGGGGGGATACCAGTTGCATTGGTGAGATTGAGTGCCTGCCGGTCCAAGGAATCTAACACGTACTCCGATCCCTGATACTGGACCTGTAGCAGCCATATGTCATGGTCATTTCAAGGAGTCCAACCATGACCCTTGACTCCAGAATGCCCCATTGCTGCACCTGGAAGTGTGCACCCTCTCCAACTCCTGCCATAGTTGCTGCCAGGTTAAAGCTCCAATAGGTTATGCCTGTATTCCTGCCTGATGCACTTAAATAAGCCTGTTTTCCCACCCTTTATCTCCATTGGATGATTTTTTTAAAATGTGTCACATTGCTTAGCACCTCACAAATCCACTGAGCTCAGCTGAGCAGTGCTTAAACTGGCATTGCTTAACAATGCTTAGTGGTGCACAAACCCCCTTAGCTGGGCTAAGCACTGCTTAAACGGGAATTGCTTAACAGTGCTTGGCACCACTTAGCAATGCGCAAACCAGCTAAGCACTGCTAAAACATTCCTTGTTTAAGCAGTGCTTGGCAAGGTTTAGATATGCAGGATGGGACAGCTCTCTGTCCATGTTACTGCAACAGCTGTGCATTTTTACAAATTTTGTAAATGAATTTGGACCTCAAAACCATGAGAGAGGGGAAGGACAACAGAATTGTGTTGCCAAGCCAATTGGAGCAAATAAGTTGTGTCAAGTGACCATGTGTGTGAAATGGAGAGCTATGTATGGTGAGCTTTTTTTTTTTTGGGACAGGTGCCTTTTTTAAGGTGAGAGTGGAATGCTGGGGAAAGGTTTAGGCATTTGTGAGGAGCTAAGTTGGGTAATAGAGGTTGCATTTGCAAACAAACAAGTCAGACAAGACAACATACAGGGGTGGTGTAAACACCTTGGATGGGGAGGGTGTTGTGGAATTGGAATTGGAGAGCCATGTGTTCCCAGATGGAAGCAGTGAGACTGAGCTCCCTACTCAAGGGCAGTCAACACTGCTCCTTTACTGCCCTGAATGTGGTGGGGGCTGGGTGCTGGGGCCACCTTGCCCATACAGGTTGCCCAGTCTGACCTCAATCCAGTGCAGGTGATCTTTGTAGCTTTGCTGCATTATCCTTTGCACCATCCCTGGCAGCTTTCACTGGCTGACAACTCCCTCCCCACGCCCACTCCTAGGGGGTCTAGTCTCTACTTCCTGAGGCTGTTTATACCCATAGGTGGTGCAGGACCAGCAGAGGGGGCAACACCAGGTTAGGTCCCAGATGTGCTGGGACCCAGTACTATGACTAGCTGAGGTAGGGTAGGCAGATCACGAGGAACCAGCCTACCCAGTCGAGCTATGGTGCTGAGGTTTTTCAAAGTATATAGGTTAGTAAAGAACACAACATTTAGTTACTTATAACAGCATGACAGAACATTGCAAATATCCCAGTAACATTACACGGCATAGCATATGGAAGACAACAATAAGTAGGATAACAGTCGGTATTATACTAGCATGGCAGTAACAATTACGGCATAAGGCCATCAACATAGGTAATTCAAGAAGGCATGTTAGTATGCAACCATTGTAATACACAACAATAATAAAAGCAAGGCACAACATAACATTTTTAGAACAACATATGTTAAAGTAATCCATACCCGATGTATAACAATAATAAATTATGATCTAGATAAGGGGTGGGGAGAGAGAAATACATTCCATGTACTCTACAGGTCTGCCCTTACTTTATGTATATGAGTGCTTCTGTAACACATACATACCTCTCAAGCTATCCACAAGGGACAGTATGGGTTAAGCTGTAACACCTACAGGTACACAACTACAAGGGGACTATCACATGTCAGGGGGACATATATGACTACCAAGATGTACTGTGGACTGATGTAGCGTGAGTGTAGTATTGACATAAATCAAGTGGATGATAAATCTGTGTCTGAGGGATTTGACAACAGTGATCACAGTCCATGACTGCATGACACTTGAGAGACATGTATCATACACAGTACAGCGATTTTACGACTATCATGGCATCTTTGGCAGGCATGGGGTTAGACTATCGGCAGACATACACAGATGCACCAGGCATACAGCCATACCAGGATTAAACAGTTTTATTTATTTTATTAACTTTTATTAGTATTGTAATTGTTCAGATTTTCTACTGACGTCTAATCACCATGCTGAGCAATGCTGTTAACACTCTGGTACATCTGAACACACAAATTCTTAACTCATTCGAGCAGCTACTACAGCCATTTATTTACCTGTAATTCCTGTGGGGACAACAACTGTTAACAATATCTAACTGTTTCTATACATATTTAATAGCTCTTGTACTTGTATTCAAAGGGTCTATATCATAAGTCTGAAACTTGAAAAGAGTGAATGCTCTTAAATCGACAATGAAAATGAAACCACACAGTATCTAATGTAAGGAAAAATAATTTTTATCCCAGGGAAAAAAATCGCTGCTCCAAAAAAAAAAAAAATACAAAAAAAACAAACAAATCCAGAGACAAAATAAAGTGCCCCCCCCCCACACACCCATCCTACTTAAATATACCAACACCGAGATCACACCACAGTATAGGAAATGGCAAAGTCCGAACAATGGCCCAGCGATTTTGTTTCCCTGGGAAAAAAATCACTGTTCCAGCCATTCATTATTCTGTGGTTTCACTTATTTGCAGTCAATGTAAGAGTATTTGCTCTTTTGAAGTTTCAACTTCCTAATATAGACCCAGATTCAAACCCCAATTTGTGTGCAAAAATATGCACACCACACCTTGCATTTATCAAACTGAGCCACTGAGCCACTAATGAATATTTATTGACTGATATGTGCCTAGAGCTCACCTGGTAACAAAATATGACCTAGTAATAGAGGTAGAGTGTTACACAAGACTGTAGTGACACTTGAACACATCTGCATGAGATTCATGAGTGACAGATATAGTAGGTGAACTTTGCATTAATACATGGAATGCAGGTGTAGACAATTAAGCCCTAGTGGGTGGGAATATGTGTGATGTGTATAGACCTTATCGGAGTCCTGGGTTGGCTACCTGACCCATATATAGTTGCAGATGGTATCTCTGCAGTCTAAAGCTATTGCAGTTTCATACTTGCCTGCAGCAGCAGCATACCTAGCAGCAGGAATGCATATAGCTTAAATGCAATGGTCAACACAAGGCAACCCTGAGATACACAATATATATTATTGGTGCAGATCTTAGTGCAGAATAAATATCATAATGCATTATATCTTGTAGTACAGCTCCATATCCACAGTTTAGCAAAACACTCTTTATTAGCTAACCTTCATTCACTTAGTGGTATTCTTCCTGTTTTTACTTCACAGTGGATGTAATACTCGATTCCATGACCAACAGCCCAAGAAACATTCAGGCAGTGATTGAATATATATATATATATATATATATATATATATATATATATATATATATATATATATATATATATATATATATATATATATATATATATATATATATATGTATAAATAACAGTTTTTATTGATGAAAGATTCATATAATGCAGTGTTGCAGTGCAGCTGTAATTCCACAATTAATGCAGTAGAAACTTTTACTTAACATGTGTTATTGCAGTAGAACTTTAATGCAGTAAAACGTTATTCCCTTAACATTATTAATGCAGTTGAATTTCTATGTTCGTACCATTATTAATGCAGTAGAAATGTTATTTCCTTAATGTTATGAGGTTTCATGCTTTCATCATTATTAAACTGTATCTGGCATTACTCACTTATATCAGTCAATATCTATGACCACATTCATAGCAGTACAATCAAAACTGAATATACCTAGTGGCAGTTACTAATGTACTCTTTCTTTTTTATATGACTATAGATTGCAAGATACATCTGTACTCAACACACTCATGGCCCAACCTGGCCAGGTGCCCTGCATGGGCCTCCATGTTGTGAGCTCTCTCCTCTGCAGTTGTGGGGAGAGAAACACACCATTATGCATACCTGTCCTTCATTCAGGTAGAAGTTGGTGAAACAATGATAACAATAATTACAGACTGGTGGGGCATTCCTATCTCTAGCATCTTGGATCCAGGTGGCCATGAGATCCTCCTTATGATGCTTCAGGTCATCATAATGATGATGCACCTGCTCACCTGTGTGGTGGGATACCAGTTGCATTGGTGAGATTTTGTGCCTGCTGGTCCAAGGACTCTAACACGTACTCCGATCCCTGATACTGGACCTGCAGCAGCCATATGTCATGGTCTTTTCAAGGAGTCCAACCATGACCCTGGACTCCAGAATGCCCCATTGCTGCACCTGGAAGTGTGCACCCTCTCCACCCCCTGCCATAGTTGCTGCCAGGTTAAAGCTCCAATAGGTTATGCCTGTATTCCTGCCTGTTGCACTTAAATAAGCCTGTTTTCCCACCCTTTATCTCCATTGGATGATTTTTTAAAAATGTGTCACATTGCTTAGCACCTCACAAATCCACTGAGCTCAGCTGAGCAGTGCTTAAACTGACATTACTTACCAATGCTTAGTGGTGCACAAACCCCCTTAGCTTGGCTAAGCACTGCTTAAACGGGAATTGCTTAACAGTGCTTGGCACCACTTAGCAATGCGCAAACCAGCTAAGCACTGCTAAAACATTCCTTGTTTAAGCAGTGCTTGGCAAGGTTTAGTTGTGCTTAGTGGAACCTAGCTGAGCACAGCAAAAGTGTGATTTTTAAATAATAATAAAGCAATAATTACAAATAAGTCATATAATGTGTATTTGCAACTTACATGCTTAATAACGTTTCTGCATGCGTACAATATACAATCAAGAGTTTAACTCATAATTGTGTATTTTTAACATAAATGCTTAATTACCTGTATGTGTATTCATACAATATACAATCATGGTCTCATACTACTTCTCCTAAAGGTGTATTTGCAAAATAAATATAATAATCTGTCTGTGTAATCATGCAAAATGTAATCGTGATTTAATATAATTCTTATAATGTGTATTTACAAAACATCCTGCCTCTGTGTTTGAGCCCTGTATCTACTGCACACAAGGCTGCAGCTCCAACCATTCAGTTACATGACCATATGAAATGGTGCTTTACTTTCTTATATATATCTCTCCACTACATTTAAGCACCAGTGAGCATAGCGAAGAACCATGCAAACACTCTAAGCTATGCTTAAACTTGACCTTTACATTCATAATTAAAAGCATCTGGTTTCTGTTTTTAGATGTCTGGCATGTGTCCATTACATATGCTTACAGTGATATACAGCACTTTGACAATGCAGAGGGTGTGTTACTCATCTCCAGACACAGTAACATACTCCCTACACTGATTCAGTAACCATGTGCACAGCTCTCTCTCTCAGTAACATGCCTTTATTAATATGTATGGTGAGCTACAGAGGGGGTAGCACATACATGGACACCGTACCTTCTGTGTAGGACTTCCACTCTTCTGACATGGATTTTATTAAATCCCCAGGTTTGTTTATGTTAATACTTAATGTGTAGGGATTGTTTTAGATGCTGTGACTATTATGGGTAGTCCATATTTGAGCTGAACCAGATGGATTCTTTTGCATATAGATACTTGGCTAAGTTGGATACATTACCTCTCAACTGTCCAAATTTTTGCCTCATATTTTTGGCCCATTCGTCATAAAATGTGTGGTTTTTCAGCAAATCATTTAGAATTGAAGTTATTAAATAATGGCAGATTTGAGTTTCATACTTTTTATCCATTATAAAATGCATGCTACCACAACAGCTTTTATCAAATCAACTTGCTAAGTTTATAAGAGCAATATTTAAAATGTATCCCTCCTTTAGGCCTTTGCCACCCCTCACGTTATTTTTGGTTTTGTCCAGTTACCTTATGTCAAGGGGTTGAAAGGTATGGTTGGATAGGTACGATGAGATCTTCCTTTCCTACAAAAGAAGTGAGTTAACTTGTGTCCTTGAGTTCTCAGTATAGTTATAGCATGATTGTGACTGTTCTAACCAGAAACCAATGTAATTGAAGGATATAGTTGTTTCTGTTGGTGTGTCACAAAGGGTTGTGATATCAAGTGTCATTGGTGGAGTTTTTTAACTTTTTTGGTGGTGCTAAATAGAATGTTTTTTAATTTTGTAGAGTTAAGTTTCAGTTTTGGTTAATAATCCAGGGAATGAGGGAGTTAACATCCTTTTGCAAGTTTGATTTGATTGCTGAGTGATTGTGTTAGGCCCTAACAATTACCATGTCATCAGTGTAGAGGATAAGTTGTAGAGTAGGATAAAATAAGAGAAGAGATGAGAAGATAAGAGAAAAAATGAGCAGAGAGGAAAAGGCAACAGTAACTATTAAAGAACCCTGGATTACATCAATTAAAAGAGGTGTGGGCTGAAAAAAAGATGAACCTAGTTTACATTTAAAGAGTCGGTATGACAATAAGTCTTGGAACCAGGTGATGGATGCATTACTAATGCCAGTGTTCTAAAGAGGGAGAGAGTGAGAGAGAGAAAGTGAGTGAGAGAGAGAGAGAGAGAGAGAGAGAAGTAGGGGTTGGTGGTTGATGAGGCCAAAGACTTTTGTGAGGTCAGTGATTATTGCTCCTGTCAAGATACCTATGTCCATGTTCAGGATAATGTCATTAGTCATTGATCTATGACCTGTCCAGAATCCATGCATCTTTAGGGTAACCAGATGGCATTGCTGAATGTAGCTTGAGAGGTGGATGCACATTATTTTTTCTAGCATCTTGCTAAAATAGGTAGGATGGAAATAGGATGGATGTTTGAGGTGTTTTGAACTTTATATTGTTTTAGGAAGGGGTAATAAATGCTGTTTCCAGATGTCTGGTATTAGAGTTTGTGTTAGACAAAAGTTAATGATATGATGAATATAGTTAGAAATCCCATGGATATTATGTACAATTTATAATGATTTATTCACAATATGGTATGGCTATGTGTGTGGACTTGTCCCATTTTGTACATATCATATACCATTTACACATGGGTCCCCCCTCTTAAAAATTGCACATGACTGACAGGTTTAGAATCATCAGCACATGGGTTGGACTTATTTATTTAAAATTTAGGAATGCAACCACATATCAGCAGTTGTTGTTGCATTTGTCAACATAATGATCCCCCCCTTCTGCTGATATGCTGCTTAGCACAGCAGGTTTTGAAAAATATCATTGTAGTTAAAAAAAAAAAAAAACAAGAAAAATTCCTTTCCACATAAAAAAAACAGTGAAAACAGTAAGAAAATCCCTAATGGTAGTAAAGCTCTGTAGTGCAGGTTATAACCATACTATTCCCCACCACCCTGTGCTGTAAAGCTGCTTTGTTTTCTACTAATGAAAGCTCTCAGACAGTATCAGATCACTTCATTACTTTAGCATGGTAAGAATGTATCTCAACCATCATGGCTTTTTACTGTAGTGTTTATCATTCTTTGGCATGACGCTAAGGCACAGTGTAACCAGAAAAAGCAGCTGAATAAAATATAGGTTTATAGGTCCATAGGCATGTCATAAGCTAATGACCACAAGTCCCTTTTTAAGCCTAGCCATGTATTCCACATTTCTAATAAGTTCTGATACCCTTGATAAGTGTAAGCAGGGACTTAGGAGAGGAAACATTTACAAGGAGGGATCTGGGAAAAGAGCTGTCTGTGTCCAATATAGACATAGATGCCAAACCAGGGATGAATTTCCTGTTCCCCATGCAATTGTCCAGTTTACACTTGTATTGGGTTAGGGAAGAACTCTGCTTTACATGGATGGAAGACCTGATCCAGAGATGGAGTAGTCTCTGGGATACATGTATGTCTCTCCTGGAGGTCCTATTTATATTACAGGCAAGGTTTAAGTCTTTAGAATGGGTAATTCTGCTGTGGCTTGTTTTGTGGATATGCAGGAGGTCCATCAGAGTGAGGTCTGAAATGCCTTGTATGTCTGTAGGAGACTGAATACAGGGACAGGGATGTGAGGCGGTCCACAGATGACATGTTACTTGCATCCTGTATTCTTTTAGTCAGGAACCTCTGTGGATGTTCCAGTTGTTGGATATGCCTGGTTAGGTACATACAAAGGGGGCATTGTACTCAATAATAAGTCTGATGAATGCCAAATACAGTGGATCAATAACTTCCTTGTACTTAGATGTCATATCTTTGTTTATAGGTTGTGCAACTTAGAATGATTTCCCCACTACTGTAGACACATGATGGTCAAAGGCTAGATTGCTGTCATTGCATGTACCTGAGTCACTGATTACTGGAACAACTCTTAAGGGTGTATTATTAATAAGATAGTTAACAGGGGTGGATGAAATGATACTATTATGTATTTCTTGACATTTAGTTTTAGTCCATCGCTCTGACACCAGTTGTTTGTCTGTGTTAGCCCTTCCTGGAGAACATTTGTGTCAGTGTGGGATGCAATACCAGCTTCTAATTTGCAATCATCTGCAAATGTAGTCAGCCAGAGACCATTGACATTGCACTTGACTTCAGAGAGGTAAATGCCAAAAAGAAGTGGTCCCAGGACAGATCTTTTGACTGCCCTCTTTGTAGAGGTGTTCTCCCCATTTCTAACTTCCTGGGTCCAGTCTGTAAGCCAGCTGGCTATACACCAGGCAACACAAGGGTTTGTGTCTAACCTCTTGAGTTTGTCAGAAATGCCTGAGTGATGTATTGTGTCAAAAGCCTTTGCCAGGTCAAAGTAGGCAGTGTCAACCACTTTGACCTCATCCATTGCTTTGGTAACCTTCTCAAAGAAGCCCACCAGGTTGAGTAGGCACGACCTGCCCTTGATGAAACCAAATTGGGTTGGGTTCAGTGCCAGGAAGTTTACTTTATCTTTATTGATCATTTACATGATCATTTTTTCCATGGCTTTGCATATGAAACTAGTGAGACTTATGGGTTGGTAGTTTCCAGGGTTTGATATGGCCCACCTTAGTGCAGAGGGACGATAGTTGCTGTTCTCCATTCATGGGGCATGAAGCCTGTTAGGAGGCTACAGGTAAATATCAGTTCCAGATGGCCTAATAGGTCATGTTTCATGCTATCTAGAAGGCATCCTGGGATATTGTCTGGGCCCATTGATGCAGTGCTCTTGGCCTTAGAAAGAACATTAAGGACTTGTTCCTTAGTGATAGCAGGGGGTGTTATCACTGATGGTATTTCTTGATGGAAGGTTGAGGGGAAGAGAGGGGTAAAGTTAGAGCTGCATTTGGTGGCCGTTAGGTTTGCTATATGTTCTGGCTCAGTATAAGTGGCTCCATTAACAATGAGCTCTGCACACAATTGTGTATTACTTCTGAGGTTGCAGACATAGCTAAAAGATGCCTTGTGGTTGTCCTTGGCCTGGGAGGCCAAATTTACATCAAATTTCACTTTGTTAGACTTCATTTGTCCTATAAGTTGCTTGTTTAGTTTGATGAGAGTGCTTTTATCCTGCTGGGTGCTGCACCTCCTAATTTTTGCCATGATTCTCTTCCTTCTGTTATACAGCCTGTTGATTTTGTGATTTCGGCAGGGTGGCTTGTTATTTGAGTCAGTTCTGTACTTTTTCCTGGTGGGTACAGCTGCCCCTATGTAACTATTATCATGCTTATACAGGGTTTCTGTGAATGGTTCTGCATAGACAGCAGTGCTCTCATGGTTTATGGGGGTTATCACTTATTTTTGCTAGGTTATCACTTATTAGCAGGAAGTTAGCCTTAGAGTAGTTCCTGAATATTCCAGGGTTAGCTGGGGTTCCAGGTTTATTCTTACTTCAAACTAGACCATTTTGTGGTATGTCCTTACCAGAGAAGACATTACACTGGGGGGGGGGGTTGCAGCACTCTCCCATATTACTGAGGACCAGATCCAGTATGTTTGCACCCCTGGTAGGTGTATTGGCAATCTGATCCAGGAAGTTTGTGTTTACAAAATCCAGGAATCTTTGTGCCTGTATGTTTGGTGTTGTATAGGATTCCAAATTAATAGTGGGGTAATAAAAGTCTTCCATTACTATGGTATTGGGTTGGATGATAAGTGTTGCCAATAAGTTTAAATACATGGTATGGTTTTCCTGGGTCAAACAGGGGGGCCTATAGCTTGCAAGGAAGTGGTATAGAATTTTGCCTGTGGTGATATGAACATGGATATCCTCAGGTGCATTGTCCTGTTTGACCAGCCCTGAGGTATATTTATTTTGGATCTAAACTGAGACACCTGCAACTTTAGTCTGTGTAGTAGCTGGTCTAAATGTGTAGTAGTCTTTATAGCCTTGCACTGTCGATGTACTGTCCACAACTTTAAACCATGTCTCAGTGACCGCACAGAAATTAGTATTCTCAGGATGAAGACAACTTTAGGGGAGTTGAGTTTTGTGTTTAGACTCCTAGCACTGAGCAGTCATACCTTTAAATTTTCTTGCTTTTGATTTGTTATGTGGGAAGTACGTTCAGTTTGGCATTGCCTAAAAAAGACACTATGGGGGAAGACAATGTTTTAGCTAAAATTCAAAGGCTAGAGGGGAGAGATGCAGACTGTCCCTGACAAAGGAATGTGATCTCTTGACCATATCCTTCCATGCTGACAAATATTGCACCCCCTTAGAATGACACCAGAAATTAAGCCAATTATTAAAGTCAGCCATCTTTTGTTCATATTGTGGCATCATCCTTGGAGAAGGTAAAATACTGGTTAATGCTAGGCTCATACCAGCCTGGGACACATGTTCCAAGAGCTACATGATGTGTCTCTTCATATAGTCTAGGGAGGTGCGTCTCAGGTCATTTACATCCACATGGACTATGACAGAGTCATAATGGTACTTGTGGTCCAGTGACCTGCATGTATGTGTAATGTGGCAGATCCTAGCTCCTGATAAACAACTAACTGTGACCTTCTCCTAACATATCCTGGTGAGAGTGTATCTCACATTGGAGTCTCCAATGACCAAAATATTTGATTGTATGGGGGCTTGACATATGGGCTTAGAAGTAAAGACTCCAAGAGATGTGCCTGCATGTTTTGGTGTTGGTGTTGCTTTGAAAGAGTGCATTCGGGGCTGCTGCGAGTATTTGTTATGTGTAGTTCATCTAGGAGGTCTTTGGGATTTAGGAAGGTTATATTTAAGTACCTTGGCATATGTGGATCTTTGTGTCTGCTTTAAATTGTGCTGTGATCTCTTTCCTAGCTTAAATATGCCATTTAAAGCAAAATCACAATATGCAAAACAGAAGGCAGTGAAGTAAAACAAAATACAAGAAAGCAAAAACAATTTAACTTTTCACTCACAGCCAGATGTGACAACATCTGGGTGGGCTTTCCTTTAAAGCCTTGAAATGTATTATTTTACCCCTTAAATTGAAGGTTTAGTTCCTACAAAATGGATATCAAAGACTCTCAGAAGGAATAAACGAAATGTATTATCTCACACAGTCGTTTATTGTAATCCAATACATAAATGCTTAACAGATCACTGCATTTTCGCCCCACCCTATCAAGACTTTTCAGATGCTAAAACAATCCATCATATTAATTCCTTTTTATATATTACAACCAACAATAAAAAGTAACTCTTAATTATTCAATAAACCAATAAGACATCTTAACCCTACGCTGTTACTTTTATGTATATATAAATTAAAATTGTTTTATGACTTTTTAAAAAACTTAAATTTTATTAAAAATTATCAGTTCTGTGTATATATCACCAATTATAAAAATAAAACCCACCAATTATAAAAACTTATGATAAAAGTCATTCTAAAATGTACTTTCCTCTAATGACCTTATGTTTCCTTTCTAATCTTACACCATGTAGTGGCCATATACATAAATAATAAAAATAATTGTTTAAAACATGCTTTTGTGCTCAAAGTTTATATGTACAAAGAATTATTAACTAAGATGCTTGTTGCCACTACTTATCCTAAAATGTTTTTGTGGTGATCTTCTTATAATAGTCTTGAATAATAAATATTGAATATATATTTGTAAAATAGATGCAATTAAATAAAGTTGATATGAATAATTAAAATAGTTAAAATAAATAAAGGAAAGGAGATCATAATCGGGGAACTCTAAAAATCAGTAGAAAGCAAATCAATCTCCTCTCCGGTCCAACTGGTGAACCTGGGAATCTTGAGGCAATGTTACAACTGCCTCATGTACACAGACAACCCTCTCCTCCTCCCCCCAACAAATTCCAACACATGTGAGAGATGCAACCATATAGCCAAACTGGAGGCTAAGCTATCTCAACTCAGTACTGGCGTAACCAGTCAGGAGGAGAAGGAAACCACACTCACTACAATTCCAGTCTCACATAGATCTACCATGACAGCAAACCAAACACATAAACACACAGAAACATACTCGGAGGCTCTAAATAAATATCTGCCTAAGCAGCAGAGACCTCCAAAGCAGACACCCAAGCAGCCACTACCCCAAAACAAAACTCGTGCAACACATAGCTCACAAAGCCAGTGTGCCGAACAGTCACAGCCCTTAAGGCTAAACAACACACCTGATACACTTGTAATAGGTGACTCTATCATCAGGCACACTGACGTCCCGCTCACCAGGCTGAACAAGGAGAAGGTCACAGTGAGCTGCCTGTCAGGCGCTAGGATCTGCCACATAACACAAGCACTCAAGTCACTCCAAGGCAAGTACAAATATGACTCAGTCATTGTCCATGCTGGTGTGAATGACCTGAGACGTACCTCCCTGGACTGCATGAAAAGAGACATAGAGGAGCTCTCTGAGCATGTAGCCAAGGCAGGTATGACCCTGACCTTGAGTAGCATCTTATCCTTACCAAGAATGATGCCACAATATGAAGACAAGATCATCAATTTCAACAATCGGCTTAAGTATTGGTGTCATTCAAAGGGGATCCAATGCCTGTCTGCCTGGGATGACATGCTCGACAAGCCACGATGCTTCGCTAGGGATGGCTTGCACCTGTCACCCCTGGGCTTTTGGATATTGGCAAAGGCTCTTGCCACCCCAATATTGCCTTTTTTAGGCAAGGCTCAAAAGACAAACCCACCTCCATAGGTATCACAAGGGATAAGAAACTAAGAGTAATGCTACTCAATGCCAGAAGTCTAAACCTCAAGATGCACACACTCGAAACTCTCCTTAGCATGGAGAACACTGATATCTGTGCAGTAACAGAAACCTGGTTCAAGGCTCCCGAGAGCACCCCAGCACTACCAGGTTATACCTCACACCATGTTTTTCGGCCCCAAAACTTGAACCGAACCACAAAAGGAGGGGGAGAATCAATATTCGTCAAAGATGCCCACACCTCCAGGTTGGTGGCACAGCACGAAGCATCAGAGACTATCCATGTGCAACTAACAGTGGGTAAAACTGCTTTCCAGTTTATAGCCTGCTACAGACCACTACCCAGGAACCTTCCTGAGAACACTGGAAAATATGAAAGTCTCTCCAAACACCATTATATTGGGCAACTTCAACTACCCTAACATAGACTGGGAGCATTACTCTAGCTCCAGCACCCTAGCCCGAAGGTTCCTAGAATTTATAAACTCAAATGCTATGGAACAACTTGTTGCCACTCCCACAAGAGGGGAAAACATACTGGACGTGATCATCACCAACATGGGGACTCTATGCTCCAGACCAGAAGTGTATCCCTCACTGGTAAGATCAGACCATAAACTAATCTCACTAGATATTCACATCCAGACCCCAGCCCTTGCCCAGAAAACCATATTGAAAAAATTCTCTAAAGCAAATTTCACACTCCTCAAAACCAAGGTGGAATCCTTCAAAGCCCCCGGGCCTGTGGAAAATACGGCCCAGACCGCAGAATCCTTTATAAACGCATTCTATGAACACCTTCAGGAATGCATGGATCATGCAATCTCAAATAAAACCAAGACCCAATCCTCCAAAGTTAGGCATCCTGTCTGGTGGACCCCAGCCATAAACAGCCTAAATAATAGAAGGAGGAAGCTACTACATGATAGAGCAAAATCCCAAAAAGGGAAGGCATCTCTGATCAATATTAGCAAAAAACTACGAGCACGCATAAAATCGTCTAAGGCCAGCTTCGAGAGAAAAATTGCACAGGGCACTAAGGATAATCACAAGGCTTTCTTTAGTTATGTTAGGAACCTGGGTGGGAATTCCCAGATATGCTCAGAATTAGTCCAAAATGACAAAAAATACACTGAACCCACAGACATTGCCAACATCCTAGCTGACAGGTTCAGAGCAAACCCCCCCCCCTTCCCCACCAAAAGGGCAAATATCTATCCCAGCAGAGTGCTGCCCCCTGACATCTCAGATGCTCAGGTAAGAGCCGCCCTCTCCAAAGCAAAAAACACAGCATCAATGGGACCAGATGGTGTCCCGGGCTGCATCCTACATGAACTCCAAGAAGAACTAAACTCAAACATAAAACTACTGTTCAATCTCAGCCTTACTACAGGATATGTACCCATAGAGTGGCGTACAGCAACAGTGGTCCCTCTCCACAATGGTGGTGCCTCATTGGATCCTGGAAACTATAGCCCCATAAGCCTGACTAGCTTGGTCTGCAAAGCTATGGAAAGGATCATCATGGACCTCATAAATAAAGATATTGGGGACCTACAGACACTGGATCCTACCCAGTTCGGCTTTGTTAAGGTCAGATCCTGCCTCTTAAACCTGGTTGATTTCCTTGAAACAATCATCAAGGCCATTGACGAGGGGAAGGTGGTCCACACAGCCTACCTGGACCTTGCAAAAGCCTTCGGTACAATACCCCACTCGGGCATTATAGATAAGCTCACCAGCTTAAATATAAACCCCTATGTCACTAGATGGGTTGCAAATTGGCTCAAGGACAGAACCCACATTGTTAAAATTGTTGGAGCCATATCAGACTCCAAACCAGTTACAAGTGGCGTCCCACAAGGCTCAGTCATGGGACCTCTCTTGTTCGGTATATATTTCTCGGAGGTACAGGCCAACACGGAAGGACTGTGGCTGACCAAGTTCACAGATGACTGCAAACTGGGTGCCATAATCGACTCTCCAGCCGACACAAGCATCCTACAAAAGGGCCTCATAGAAACAGACAACTGGTGCCAGAGCCATGGCCTCAAGCTAAACACCAAAAAGTGTATAGTAATCCCCTTTGGGGACCCAAGTTGATAGCAATCTCTCATTTGACAACCACGTGGCCAAAGTGGTTAGAAAAACATTTTATATAGCCCACCTAATCATGAAGGGATTCACATCTAGATCAGGGGAGGTCATCGTGCCTCTTTACTCATCCCTCATTAGGCCCATAATTGATTACAAAGCCCCTTTTGGGATGTACCTTACCAGATACCTGCAGCAACTGGAAAGACCCTAAAAGTACCTCACCAAGAGGATCAAAGGGCTCAAACAGATGCCATATGCTGCCCGGTTAAAGAAACTCCAGCTCTACTCAGTGGCATACTGCCTGCTCAGAGGCGATTTGTGCCTGACATATAAAGCCATGTCCAACCCGGAATTAATGGACATGCTGCACCTCAGAAAATCCAAATCCAATTGAGCTACACACTCGAGAGACTTGAACCTCAGCACTGAAATAAATAGGGCATGCTGGAGGGACAGATTCATAACCCAGAGGCTCCCTTCACTCTGGAATAAAATCCCAGTCCAGGTTAGGCAGAGTCTCTCATTGACTCTCTTCAAGAGGAATCTTGATGAGTGGATGGGAGATAGTAGGTTTACCCCGGGTATCACTTCTGTGTCACTGTTAGACAGAGGCACAGTATATTAACCTCGAAAAAGGGCATAGCAAAATTAATTTAAAATGGGTGGCGAAAGCCTAACACACTCTGGCTAGGCTTATAAATGCCCTAGGGCAGATAGCCTAGTATGAACCTATGAACCTATGAACCTATAACGTGGGCCACTTCTGACGATGTTTTCTATCATAATTTAGTGTCCCTCATTCTGAGTACTTGGTCTAGGGAAATGTTTTCGTTAAGCCCAGGGGTTCTATAAGCTTCTGAAGTTATTTGCTATAGTAATTCCTTATAGTTAATCTTTGTCTCCCAAGGTCCTCCTCTTATGTCTATTGGAATCTCTTCTAATACAAAGAATAAAAACCTAGCCTCCTTGCAGCTTACAGAGTGCTTACAAAGTGCATTATTCTCGTTTTTGACCTGAATATCATGATAATGTTCAGATATTCTCTTCTTTAATTTATGTTCCTTCTTTCCAATGTAAAATGCTTCACGAGTTCACACTGGACTAAGTATACTACTCCCACTGTGTTACAATTTGAGTAGCTTTTCCCTTCTGTACATTTATTTCTACACTTTATATATATACACACATATATATATATATATATATATATATATACATATATATATATATATATATATATATATATATATATATATATATATATATATATATATATATATATCCATATATATATATATATATATATATATATATATATACATATATATATATATATATATATACATATATATATATATATACATATATATATATATATATATATATATACATATATATATATATATCCTTTCTTTATGCCAACTATATCGATATTGTGAGCATGTCCCACATTTAAATGTCCCTTTTCTTTTTTTATTAGCAGCCATGGTGGTGCAGTGGTTAGCATTGTCACCTCCCAGCAAGAGGTTCTCTGGTTCAATCCTCGGCTGGGGTGCCTTCTGTGCAGAGTCTGCATGTCCTCACTGTGGTCGCTTGGGTTTCCTCCGAGTGCTCCAGTTTTCTCCCACATCCCAAAGTAGGTGGATTGGACACTCCAAATTGGCCCTAGGTGTGAGTGTGTGTGCCTTCACTGGAAGGTTGGGTGCTGGGCTGGCAACTTGACACCGTAAAACTCCACTGCCAATCATGAGCAGACAGGCGATCCACTGTGGTGACCCCTAACCGGGAAAAGCCAAAAGAAGAAATAATTATTGTTCTCCTTAGTTCAAATAAATCCTTTAGGTTTTTTCCTTTCCTAAAAATAGTTTTGAGTGGCTTGTTTGACACCTCACCTTTATCTGTTAGCCCTGTAAACCTTTCCCACTCTCTTTCTACTAATTTTATTTGCGTCTCTGTTATAATCAGTCACAAAATTCCTATTTAAACCATCATTTTCTAAGAAACTTGTTTCATGTTCTTCCATCCCCCTTGAGTTCATCTTGTCAGTTTCACCTAGGAGGAATTTCTTCCTTCTGTTACGTCTTCTCTAACTTGTCTTATAAGATAGCTTGTATAACCTCCTTCCTTAAAGAGCGTTTCTAGAAATTTACATTCTCTATAAAAATCTGTGTTGTCTGAAGTCATTCTACTGGCCCTTAGACACTGTCCCATACTGTCCCATAATAATGCATCTTTTTTTTGATGGAATGGATGGACACTTGTAAAATATAAATATGAATTAGAAAAAGTATCTTTTCTAAATACTGTGGATTTAAAGCCCCCATTTATTTTGTGGATAGTTACATCTAAATAATTCAGTTTATCATAACAAATGTTCTAAGTGAATTTCAAGAATTCAATAGTTTCTTCAAGGTACCTCATGAAATCTCAATTTCTTTTCTGTATCTGTCCAAAATAGACATATATCATCCAGGTATCTTTTATATTATACCCAGGGTGAGAAAATGAGATGCTGCCAGCCCAGCTAGCTGGAATTTTGTAAGTAATTATATGTCACTTGAAAATATTAATATGATTTATATAGAAGTGTGACACTGCCAGCCCAGATAAATAGGATTTTGTAAATAATTCTGTCATTTGGGAATAGTAATATGATATGTATGCTTGCCTTAAAAATGTAAGAAAACTATATGTTCTGTACTTAGCTTCAAAATTGTAACCACAGTGCATCCTGCTGGAAAAGAACAGAAATGTGTCTAAACTCTATGCCTATGTAAATGTATGTTTCATAGTAGAAATTGGGACATACAGAGTTAACATGCAAAACCTCAAGAAAATAAACTGATAAGTATAGAGTTTTATGATGTGCTATAAAGTTAGTTTCAAAGGTAATTGTCTTACAACTCTCAATTTCATGCAAGCTTCTAAGAGAGAATTGTCAGCTTCTGAGAGATAAGTATTTTTCATAGAAACATGTTAAATTCTGTTGGTATCTGTTTAGCCTGGAAACTAGATGCAGGTGTCAATTAGTGATGTCATCTAGCTAACCTAGCAGTAATGTATATTATTAATTTAAGAATTATCTCAGAGAGAAAGAGTGCATTTTGTATTTGTCTCTGGACCTGTAAACATCTCACCAGCACTTGCCTTACAATGTAAGTAAGACATTTAGGGCATAGTATCTCTCTTAGACTATTTCCTGTGAGTCTGAACCCTTTTGTCACTGTGCTCAGTTAATGTGCATTGTCTTGTGTTTTTATTATTTATTATTAAATATATTTAAACCTTTTAAATTGTGGCTGATTGGTTAGAGATATTTAAGCTCTTAAGAGTACTTCCATATGTATTTGTTGACACTGTACAAGCCACTCCTAAATAGCCTTCAAGACTTAGTCCCACTTACCATTTAGATAATAGTAACATTGCACAGTAGAATTGGACACCCTTTGGTAAGGGCCTTTATAGTAGCTGATAAGGGTGGTTGGTTGCAGGTGGTACTACCGTATAATCTGGGAAGAAGGGGGCATAGTTGTAAAACCTGTGCTAGCCTTCCCCAGGTGTGTCTGTGTGTTTGTATATAAGTCAAATCTCAAAGTGTGTGTGTGTGTGTGTGTGTGTGTGTGTGTGTGTGTGTGTGTGTGTGTGTGTGTGTGTGTGTGTGTGTGTGTGTGTGTCAGCTACTTGGGCAGGGACACAAAGCACTGGTTGGACAGAGCGGGTTCTGGAGGTTTTGGCTTGACCACTCAGCTGAGATCTGAACCCTATAGCTGTGCCAGTGGGGAGTGTTATTGGGGATCTAGAGAGAGAGGGAGGAGAAACCAGCCCCAGACTGACTGTGATCTCTGTGTGTTCTTAAGAGAAATTGTGCTTTGCTGTGTGTGCACTTGTTATCCTCCCAGTGTGCACATCCCTCACTGGTGTTAGTGGTGGGTATTGAGGCTCCTTGACTAGTGGGCCAGTCCATGGGTGTCACATATTAACTCTTTGGCAGTGGTGGGATATCCACATCAACTATTAATAGGTTGACAGTGGTGAGATAGCCACATTACATATTAATTGGCTTGTAGTGGTGTGGATATTGAATTCCTGCAGCTTGTGTATAGTGATCACTAAAGGTGCTTGTACTCTTAATCAGCCATGCAATGAACATTCATAGTTTATATCACAATTGTTTTATTTATTTTGTTAGCTTAGTTAGTCAGAGAGAGCAGACACCCATGTCAGCAGAGGTATATGGCAAGCTGACAAGAAGCCAGTTGGCTGAGATGTGCCAGGCTAAAGGACTGGTGCATGGAAACCTGACTAAAGCAGACATGATTGCAGCTATGACCACAGCTGCATCAGAAAATAGTATCCAGGAGGATGATCAGACTGGCTGTGGAGATGTACAAGACTCAGAGAATGGGCAGATCAACCTTTCTACGGATGACTTAAAAATCCATGTGGAGTTAAAGAGACTTGAGTTGGAGGCCAAGTGTTTGGAAATAGAAGCAGTAGAGAGACTGAGGCATCTAGAGACTGAGGAAAATGAGAAACTGTGATGTATGCAGGCTGAGGAGAATGAGAAACTGATATGCCTGGAAGCTGAGGAGAAGGAGAGGCAGAGGCAACATGAAAAGGAGATGCTGACTCTTCACCAGAGTCATGGAGGTAATGCGGAAGGGAGTAACCGTACCCCAGAAGCAGCAAAAGTCTTTACATTTCTTCCACAATTTACAGAGGGGGATAATTCTGATCATTTCATTCATATTTTTGAGAGGGTATGTAAGCAGTATAATGCTGAACAAGGGCTCTGGGTGCAGTTCCTGACCCTCTTACTCCATGGTAAAGCTGTAACTGTTTTATCCAAACTGTCTGATAATGACATTTTAAATTATAATATTGTAAAGAATTGTTTGCTAGATTTATTAAGCTAACACCTGAAGCTTACAGGAAAATATTTTGTGAGCATAAACACAAGGCAGATGTGTGTGAATATGTTGCTGATCTAAGCACTTATTTTCATAGGTGGGGGGGTGGATGTCAGGTTACTATGTCTGAAGGTCTGGCAGACCTTTTGGTGAGGGAACAAGCCCTTAGCACTTTGTCTGAGGACATGAGGATATGGTTAGCTGATAGACAATCCATTAGATGAGTTGGGGAAGAAGGGAGACCTATACCTAGCAAGCAGGGCATCCCTGCACAGGAAAGGGACACCCAGTGCTGCTCATGGGTCTAAAAAAACCCATGGTGGGAAGCCCAGTCTGCCCCAACAGAATCTGCCAGTAGCAGGGGAAGCCAAAAGTCCAGGTACAAGTCCAGGACCTAGGGTTAAATGTTTTGAATGCAACCAGTGGGGCCATGTAGCATATGGATTCCTACAGAGGCAAGGTGGGGAATAAAAGGTGAGAGAGCCAGTAAGTGGGAATGACAAAATGCAACAGTAGGTTGTCTTGAGACAACAAGGGTACCGAACTAACATCCTGCAGATGTCCTGATAGGGAAGGATTTTGAATATACAGTACCATGTGTTAATGCAGTTACAAGCAGACAGGCGTGAAGACAAGTATGTGGGTCTGGTAGCCTGGGAAAGACCCAGTCAGACCGCATACTTGCAGCCAGGACTGGTGAGGTGGTTACTTCAGGGAGGGAGCTACCCTGTATCAATAAGATTGAAGGTGAGCCACAGCTGCTTGTTGGCACTGATGTTCCTTTGAAGAGAGTGGCTGCAGGGGCAGAAGTGAGTAGTAGTACCCAGGCTAACAGTGAGGCACCACTGTCAGAGGATCCCAGACTTCCTGTGGAAGGGGAGCTGGGAAGGGTTACAAAGAGATAGTTGAGACAGGGTCAGCTCTTAGACCCTACTTTACAAGGCCTGAGAGAGGTAGCTAGTGAGGCACCAGATTCAGCTGTGTCAGTGGGGAGTCTTATTGGGGATCTGGAGAGAGAGGGAGAAATCAGCCCCAGACTGACCGTGATCTCTGTGTGCTCTTAAGGGAAATTGTGCTTTGGTGTGTGTGTTTGTGTGTGTGTGTGTGTGTGTGTGTGTGTGTGTGTGTGTGTGTGTGTGTGTGTGTGTGTACTTGTTATTCTCCCAGTGTGCACATCCCTCACTGGTGTTAGTGGTGGGGATTGAGGCTCCTTGACTACTGGGCCAGTGCACAGGTGTCATATGCAACATGTCTTATATTTGGAGTTAAGAATAATTTTGTCTTCCCAAAATGCTAATACAATATTTGCATAGGTGGGGACACAACAAGCCCCCATAGCTACACCTCTCACCTGTTGAAAGAATCCTTCTACAAAATAAATGAAATTATGGTTCAATACTAAGTCTATCAATTCTAAGCATGTACGGAACTCATTATGTTTAAGTCCCTTATCTCGGAAGAAGTCTTCAAACAATTCCATACCCTTCTCATGAGTTATGGTAGTAAAGAGATCATTATACCTATAGTAACGAAAATAATTTTTTCATCATATAATTCTTGCTTAACACATCTTAAAAAATCCCACGAGTCTTCAACATTTCAGTTTCACCCATCCACATTCTTTTAACTTATGGTCCTACTACTTGGCTATTGCAGCAGTTTTTGACCCTTCCACAGACACTATAGGCCTTAAAGGTGAATTCATAACATATTTATGTATTTTAGGTAGCCCAAAGATGGAAGGGATTTTTGGTCTATCATTCTTTAAATAGTTATAGGTGTCTATGTTTATAAGTCCAGCTATTAACAGATCATTTCATGTTATGTCTATTTTCCTATGTGCTACATTTCATAGGTTCATAGGTGTTTACTAGGCTAATGACCACAAGGGCCTTTTTAAGCTTAGCCATGCATCCCAAATCTCTGACAAGTTCTGATACCCTTGATAAGTGTAAGCATGGGCCTGGGGGATGAACCATTTACAAGTTACCTGTTTGCATCGCAGACATAGGTACCAAACCAGGGATGAATTTCTGGTTTCCCATCCAGTTATCCAAGTTGCACTTTAATTTGACTAGGGAGGAACTCTGCTTCACATGGATAAGGAGCCTGTTCCATAGACAGGGTAGTCTCTGGGATACATACCTATTTCTCCAGCAGGTCCTGTTTATATCACAGGCAAGGTTTAAGTCTTTAGAATGGATAATTCTGGTACTATTTGTTTTGTGGATATGCAGGCAGTCCATCAGAGTGGGGTCTGACAATGCCCTGTACGCCAGGCATAAATCTCCCCTCAAAAGCCTGTAGGAGACAGAATACAGGGATAGGGCCTTGAGGCAGTCTGCATAGGAGATATTACGTACACCTTGTATTCTTTTATTAAGGAACCTTTGTGGACGTCCAGTTGTTGGATATGCCTGGTTAGGTACATACCAAAGGGGGCGTTATACTCAATGATAGGTCTGATGAATGCAGAATACAATGGACCAATGACTTCCTTGGACTTAGATACCATACCTTTGTTTATAAGTTGTGCAGAATAGAATGATTTCCTCATCACTGTAGACACGTGATGATCAAAAGGCTAGATTACTATGTATGTGTGTCCGCAAGTCCCTGACTACTGGGTCAATTCTAAGGGGTGTGTTGTCAATTTGATAGTTAGCAGGGATGGATGAATTCCAAAAGGATACTATTATGCATTTCTTGGCATTTAGTTTTAGTTCATGACTCTGACATTAGTAGTTTGTCTGTGTCAGCCCCTCCTGGAGAACATTTGTGTCAGTGTGAGATTCAATGTCAGCTCGTAATTTGCAGTCATCTGGAAATTTAGTCAGCCAGAGACCACAGACATTGGCCTTGACTTCAGAAGTAAATGCCAAAAAGGAGCAGTCCAAGGACTGCTCCATACAAAAATACTTTAAAAACTAAAAACTTGAATAAACAAAACAAAACAAAACAAAAAAAAATTTGACTGGCATACATGAGCTTCGTGCTAAAAATGCTGGTTTATTAAAAGTTAATACGCAAGGCACAACAAAACACTATGAATGAGTGCTTTCACCTCAACAGGCATCATCATTCATGTGCTTTCATTCAAACACACCTTAAATACTGTGCATAACTTTCTCTTTTCCAGTGTCTTCAGAAATGTAACCCTTGCCATACCTAAACATTTTGATAATTTCACTTAGGTCAAGAAATACAGACGTAAAAAATACATGAAGTAGAAATATTGAAAAATAAAGAACAAAACTTCACAAAACTGTAATAATAGCAAACTTAAACATCAAATATTTGTACTGTTGTGGCTCAGTCTTACAGAACTAGCAAAATCACAATAAACAATATTTCTAAAAACAATATTTCTAAAAACAGTAATTCCTTAATGCTTACATGCATGTCCATAACCTAACACTTTCCTCTTTTGTTTTAACACACTGGCTATAGAAATATATTCATTAATTCCAGGTTGCATCTTGGCATTCAATCTAAGTTGCCATTTAGTTTCCTTAATTTCTATGTCTAATTTGGGGTCACTCCCCTCTATCTTCTTTGCAGGACCTGTCAATTACAAAAAAACAAAACTCTTTTGTAATGTAAACATACGGATGAGTGTTGGAAAAGTGAACTGGATGTTTTCTTGTTTTTAATGTCTCTCTGGTGTGCTCAGTAATCCTGCCTCTTAACCACCTAGTGGTTTTTCCCACATAGAATGCCTGACAGGAAATACACATGGCCACATAGGCCACCATCTTGGTGTTAGAATTACACCTTCCAAGGGCATTGTAGGTTCCTGTGGAAACCTGCAATCTCTACATATGGCCCATCATTAATGTACTTACACCAGTTATAGGCCCCACATTTACTCAATCTTGAGTTATAATTTCCCTTTATGCTTCTGTCATCCAGTTCCAATCATTCCTTGATGTTTCTACCTTTGCTGTATACCACTTTGGGCCTTTGCCCCAGCTTAGCTTTAAGCTCAGCATCAAAAACATTCTCCCAAATAATGTTGAACTTGGGGATCAATTGGGGCATTAATTGATTGTAGGGTACAACAAATACCTTGTTTTTTAAAGTAGTTCCCCTACAGTTGTTCACTAGGTTCCCTGCTGATCTCAATATGGGTGTAAATTATGAGGTCCTACCTTTATTAACCTCATTCTTTGTCTTATCCAACATTTTGACAGGGCACCCCCTAGTTTTAAACATGTCAATAAGGATGCTCATCTCTTGTTGGAACATCATGTCATCACTAATTAATCTTGAGATGAACCATCTGGCTCTTAACTACACTTCTTTTTTGGTGGGCCGGGTGACAACTATCAAACTGAAGAAAATTGTTGCAATAAGTATCTTTCCTATAGATGGTTGATCTCAAGGTTCCCTGATTTTTGTCCAATTCTATATCTAGATAGTGGATCTTGGAAGAATGCAGCCGGGGTGTAAATTTTAAGTAGCATGTAGTCAAATTCAAATAATACATAAATTCCTTTGCTTCATCAATCAAGGACTGATCCTTGAGGGACTCCACTTGTGACTGGCCTCTTTGTAGAGGTGGACTCCCCAATTCTAACTCCTTGTGTCCTGTCTGTGAGCCAGATGGCTATCCATGGGGTGACATACGAGTTTGTACCTAACCTCTTGAGTCTGTCAATAATGCCTGAGTAGGGTATTGTGTCAAATGCCTTGGCCAGGTCAAGGTAGGCAATGTGAACAGTTTTTCCCTCATCCATTGCTTTGGTGACCTTCTCAAAGAGGTCCACCAGGTTGAGTAGGCATGAGCCAAACCAAACCAAACTGGGCCAGGTCCAGTGTCTGGAGGTATACTATATCTCTATTGATCATCTCCATGATAATTCTTTCCATGGCCTTACATATAAAACTATTGAGACTTATGGGTCTGTAGTTTCCAGGGTCTGTAGATAGTCTGCCTTTGTGCAGAGGGATGACTGTTGCTTTTCTCCATTCATGAAGCACAAAGCCTGTTTGGAGGCTATAGTTAAATAGTAATTCCAGAGGCCCTGATAGGTCATGTTTCATGCTATTTGGAAGGCATCCTGGGATATTGTTTGGGCCCATTGATGCAGTGTTCTTGGTCTTTGCAAGAGCATTAAGAATCTGTTCCCCAATGATAGTAGGTGGAGTTATATTTGATGATATTTCCTGAGGAAAGCTTGAGAGGGAGAGAGGAGTAAAGTTGAAGCAGAATTTATCAGCCAGGAGGTTTGCTATATCTTCTGGCTCATTATATGTGGCTCCATTTACAATGAGCTCTGCACACAGTTGTGTATTGCCTTTGAGGTTGTGGACATAGCTAAATAATGCTTTGTGGTTGTCCTTGGCCTGGGAGGCCAAACCTACCTCAAATTTGGCTTTGGTGCACTTTATTTGTCCTCTGAGTTGTTTGTTTAGTTTAATGAGAGTGCTTTTATCCTGCTGGGTGCTGCACCTCCTAATTTTTGGAATGATTTTCTACTTCCTGTTATACATACAACTGATTTTGTGATTCCACCCGGGTGGCTTGTTTTTTGAGTTAGTTCTGTATTTCTTCCTGGTTGGCACAGCTGTCTCTATGCAACTATTAACATGCTTGTATGGGGGTTTTGTGAACAGTTCTGCATAGGCAGAAGTTTTCTCAGGGTTTATAGGGGTGTGAAATTTGCCAAGTTCTCACTTAATAGCAGGAGGTTAGCCTTAGAATAGTTCCTGAATATTCCCGGTTTAACTGGGGGTCCAGGTTTTATTTTTACTTCAAAGGAGACCATTTTGTGGTCTGACATTACCAGGGAAGGCATTACAGTAGGGGGTGTGCAGCACTCCCCCATATTAGTGAGGATCAGATCCACTATGGTTGTACCCCTGGTGTATTGACTATCTGGTCCAGGGAGTTTGTGTTTACAAAATCCAGGAATCTCTGTGCAGGTACATTTGATGTTGTATAGAATTCCCAGTTAATAGTGGAGTAATTAAAGTCATCCATGAGTATGGTATTGGGTTGTATGGTTAGTGTTACTAATAAGTTTAAATACATGGTGTGGGTTTCCTGGGTCATAGATGGGGACCTATAGCTTGCAAGGAAGTGGTATTAGATTTTACCTATGGTGATTTGAACATGGAGCAGCTCAAGTGGATTGTCCTTTTTGACCAGTCTTAAAGTTTATTTATTTTTGATGTAAATAGAGACACCTCCCCCTTTATTCCCTGCCTGTGAAGTAGCTGGTCTAAATGTGTGGAAAGCATTATAACCCTGCACTGCTGCTGTGCTGTCTGCAGCATTAAACAATGTCTCTGAGACCGCACAGACATCAGCATTCTCTAGGGTAAAGAGAGCTTCCAGGGAGTGGAGTTTTTTAGGTTCCAAGCATTCATCAGTAATACCTTTATATTTTCTTGGTTTTGATTTGCTATGTCAGAAGTACTTTCAGTTTGGCATTGCCTAATAAAAGGTAGCATAGGGGAAGACAAAGTTTAAGCTAATATTTGAAAGCCTAGAGGGGAAAGGTGCAGACCATCCCTGGCAAAGCATTGTGGTTTGTTGGCCATCTCTTTACATGATGACAAATATTGCACCCCCTTAGAATGACACCAGAAACTAAGCCAATTATTAAAGTCAATCATCTATTGTTCATATTGTAGCATCATCCTTGGAGAAGGTAAAATGCTGCTCAATGCTAGGCTCATACCAGCCTGAGACACATATTCTGAAAGCTCTATGATGTCTCTTCATATAGTCTAGGGAGTTACATCTCGGGTCATTTACTCCCACATGGACTATGATTGAGTCATACTGGTAATTGCGATCCAATGACCTGAGTACATGTGTAATCTGGCAGATCTTAGCCCCTGATAAGCAACTGAATGTAACTTTCTCATTACTCAGCCTGGTGAGAGGGGCATCAGTGTGTCTCACAATGGATTCTCCAATGACTAGAATGTTGGATCGTGTGGTAACTTTCCTTTTGGGCTAAGAGGTAGAGGCTGCATGAGATGTAGCTCTATGTGTTGATGTGGGTGTTGTTTTGAAAGAGTGTATTTGGGGCTGCAAAGGGTATTTCTTATGTGTACTTTGTCTAGGAGGTCTTTGCGGTTCAAGAAGGTTACATGTAAGTGCCTCAGTATATGTGGGTCTATATGTCTGCTTTGAATTGTGCTTGATGGGTGCAGCATGTGTACAACTAACAACCTTATTAACATTAGGAGTACTTTTATGTGAGATATTTATTGCATTTTTCCACACCCTAACATATTTACTAGTATGACCTACAATGTCCATCATTTTACCTTCATATATTAATGTTTCCATTATTCTGCACCCCAACCTTTGTCTGGTCTCATTACCTTTATGTTCGTATTAAACCTAATCTCATCCAATACTTTCTTTTCTCCATTAATGAGGTTAGAAATATATTTGTTATGAGGAATAACCTTTCTTAATTCCCTTTCTACTAAAGTTTCAAAGTTTTTTAATTGAGGATGTAGGGGTGGATTATATACACTCTTCTTCTTAAGGACTTCACTATTAGTTTCCTGTTGTTTACTTGAAAGAACCACTTCCAAATTGATTTTACACACAAATAATTTAAAATCTAAAATTATCTTGACAATATCACACCTTCTGTGTGGAATGAATTTAATCCCTTTGGAAAATAAATTAAAATGTTCTGTTAACTCTACATTACTATAATTAAAAATGTATGAATTATTATCCTTCAAAGTTTTTCCCTGAATGGGAATGGAGGGGGACATTAATATCCCCCTCTTCCTTTTGTTCCTCCCTTCATCCCATTTGTGTTGTAGTGTTGATAATTGTGCTGGGGGGACTTTTGTTTTTTCAGCCTTTTGGATCTGTGAAGGTGGGAGATATTGTAAATTATCTGTCTACCTTTCTTCTCTTCTTTGTTCATAATGTCCTCCTCTATGCCCATACCGTCATTCATATATTTATTTATTGTGTGAATTATTATTTCCATACCTATTATTATATGTTTTGGGCCTGGGTTAACTTCTATTTTCCCTGTATTCTAAAATATATCGCTCCAATTTCCTTGTTTTCCTATTAGTAATAGTAGCACATTTCACTTCTGTCTTATTCATGATGTTAAAATATTTCTCCCTTTCTTGATCTATGGTGGACACAGGTCTTTTATAATACATTGATTGATGTGTTATAATTGTTTGTGTAGGACTAACTTATTTTTATCATTTTGCTTGATAATGGCTCTAACCACTTCAGCCCCACAACAGTCAAAAATATCAACAAGCTCTTTATGAAAATGTGTTCCTTCCCCAACATTATTAGGAAATAATTTACATATTCTTTATCCTTTTGGTAGTGTGCCCAAGTTTAAACATTCTTTCATATAAGCGTTATCTATATGAAGCAACTTATATTTAAACATTATATCAAATACTTTTTTGTACTTTATTTTCATATGTGTCAGATTGGGTATCTTCCCTTAGTAAATGCTCCATTGGATGAAAAGAAAACTTTTTAAACATCTATTCACTCTGGTCTTTATGTTAAGTAACATTATTAGTACAGTCACCTTGCACATGTCTCATTGGTGGTTCAGTCTCTGATTGTTGCCCGTTTCTTGTAAACTCTTGATCCAATCCACTTAGAAAAATCCTTGGGATTCCTTGGCATTTTAAATCTACTCCAATAGTATTTAAAGGGCCATTCTCCTCATTTCTGTTACTGACATTTTCTTCTTGCTCATCTACATTCCTGCAGTTACTACATGATATCCTTTCCTGGTTAATAACCAGGGAAATCATAGAAACAAGAGAAGCCAGTCAATGTCCAATCGGTGTAAGAAGATTGACCAGCTGAGTGAGCTGGCCAATCAGCTTGAATGTTTCTCCAGTTTCATTATACCTCGCCCTTTCGGCTCCTGGTGTAGTAGTATCTCCTTCCATATCTCCAAATAAAAACTTTAACCACTAATTAAGGAGATAAAGTGCCCAATTCTGAACAAAACCACAAAACGAACATCAAAGGCACTCAGAAGGAATAAACCAAATGTATTGTGTCACACAGTCCTTTATTGTACTCCAGTACATAAACATTTAATGGATCATCACATTTTCATCTCACCCTATCAAGACATTTTCAGATGCTACAACAATCGATCATATCAATTCCTTTTTATATATTACAGCCATCAATAAAAAAATAACTCTTAATTATTTAATAAACCAATAAGAAATGTTACCCCATGCTGTTACAGTTATGTACATATACATTAAAATTATTCCATTTTGACTTTTTAAAAACATAAACTTTATTAAAAAATATCAATTCTGTGTATATACTACCAATTATAAAAACTTATCATAAAAATCATTATAAAATGTACTTTCCTCTAAAGACCTTATGTTTTATTACTAATCTTATACCATCATCTAGTGTAGAAATACATAAATAACAAAATTGTTTAAGCCATGCTTAACTGAGATGCTTGTTGCCACAACAGGAAACTAGTAGTCCTTAAGAAGTAGAGTATATATAATCCACCCTTACACCCTCAATTAAAAAACTTTGAAACTATAGTAGAAAAGGAATTAAGAAAGGTTATTCCTCATAACAAATATATTTCTAACCTCATTAATAAAGAAAAGAAAGTATTGGATGAGATTAGGTTTAATACGAACATAAGGGTGATGAGACCAGACAAAGGTGGGGGTGCAATAATAATGGGTACATTAATATATGAAGTAAAATGATGGACATTCCAGGTGATACTAATAAATATGTTAGTGTGTTGAAAAATGAAATACATGTAGCACATAAGAAAATAGACATAACATTAAATGATCTATTAATAGATGGACTTATAAACATAGACACCTATAACTATTTAAAGAATGATTGATCAAAATACCCTCCATCTTTGGGATACCCAAAATACGTAAAGATATTATGGATCCACCTTTAAGACCTATAGTGTCTGCAGAAGGGTCAAAAACTGCCCAATAGCTAAGTATTAGAACCATAAGTAAAAAAGACTATGTATGGGCGAAACTGACATTTTGAAAGACTCTTGGAATTTTTTAAGAAGTGTTGGGCAAGAATTATATGATGAAAAAATTATTTTTGTTACTATAGATATAATTGATCTGTTTACTACCATACCTCATAACAAGGGTATGGAATTGTCTGAAGAGGCGTTAGTCCAAGATAAGGGACTTAAACATAGTGAGTTCCATACATGCTCAGAATTGATAGAGTTAGTATTGAACCATAATTTCATTCATTTTGGAGGAGAATTCTTCCAACAGGTGAGAGGTGTAGCTATGGGAGCCTGTTATACCCCCACCAATACAAATATTGTATTAGAAATGTGGGAAGAAAAATGTATTCTTAACTACAAATATAAGACATGTTGGGTATTATACAAAAGGTACCTGGAAGATATATGTCTATTTTGGACAGATACAGAAGAAAAAAAATTATAGATTTCATGAGGTACCTTGAGAAAGTTACTGAATTTCTTATGATAAAATGAATTATTTAGATGTAGCTATCCACAAGATAAATGTGGGCTCTAAATCCACACTATTTAGAAAATATACTTTTTCTAATTCTTATTTATATTTTACAAGTGCCCATCCATTGCATCAGAAAAGAAGCATTATTAAGAGACTATGTAAGGGCCAGTAAAAGGACTTCAGACAACACAGATTTTTATACAGAATGTGAATTTCTAGAAATGCTCTTTAAGGAAGGAGGTTATACAAGCTATCTTATAAGACAAGTTAGAAAAGAAGTAACAGAAGGAAGAAATGAAAAGTTTTCACCCTTCCTTGGTGAAATTAACAAGGTGAAACCAAGGGGGATGGAAAGACATGAAGCCAATTTCATAGAAAATGATGTTTTTTTAATAGGGCTTTTGTGACCGATTATAATAGAGACACAAATAAAATTAGATATAAAGTATAAAGACAGTGGAAAAGGTTTACAGGGCTAACAGATATAGGTGAGGTATCAAACAAGCCACTCAAATCTATTTTTAGGAAAGAACAAGACCCAAAGAATTTATTTGAGCTAAGGAGAACAATAATTAATAAAAAAAAAAAAAAGAAAAGGGACATTTAAATGTGGGACATGTTCACAATGTCCATATATTTGGCATAAAGAAAAGATATATATAAAGAGTAGAAATAAGTGCATAGAACAGAAAAGCTACTTAAATTGTAACACAGTGGGAGTAGTATACTTTGCCCAGTGTGAACTATGTGAAGCATTTTACATTGGAAAGACAGAATGTAAATTAAAGAAGAGAATATATGAACATTATCATAATATTCAGGTGAAAAACGAGAATAATGCACTTTATAAGCACTATGTAAGGTGCAAGGGGGCTAGGTTCTTATTCTTTGTGTTAGAGGAAATTCCAATAGAAATACGAGGAGGGCCTTTGAAGACAAAGATTGAGTATAAGGAATTACTATGGCATATAACTTTAGAAGCTTATAGATCCCTTGGGCTTAACAAAAACATTTCCCTTGCCCAAGTACTCAAAATGAGGGACACTAAATTATGATAGAAAACAGAGTCAGAAGGGGCCCATGTTATTTGCTTTCTACATTTTTTAGAGTCCCTGGTTATAACCTCCTTTCCTTTATTTATATATTTTAACTATTTTTAGTTATTCATATCTAACTTATTTAATTGCATCAGTTTGACAAATATATATATTCAATATTTATTATTTAAGACTATTATAAGAAGATTTTAAACAAACAAACCACACGAAAACTAGATAAAACACAAGGTCAGAACTAGGCAGAGATGACAAATGAAGAGTCATAAAATGTTGTTTTACGCGTTTCGTTCAATTTAATCCACCATGAACTTCATCAGAATAACAGTCAAAAACTAGTGAACACATAAGTAGCATTTCAAAGTGTCCATGTGACTCTGTTATCCAATAACAAACATAAAGCACTTAGTCACTAATTAATGTATTAAAATCAAATAATAAATGCAATGATAACATATAAATATCATAACATGTATCTAATAAACAAGATAATACTTGTTTATCCATTTTCTAAGGTCTTTGTGCATGTAAAAAACATTTAATATTTATAATATCATTGAGCCCAGGAGGCTCATCTGCTTTAAGCAGAATTTGCCACAAAGCTTCTTTACATTCCAATTTAATTTTAAAATTCCCCGTAAATTGTGCATCGTCAACTTTCTCCAAGACTGAAAATCTAAATTTCTTAAAGTTAACACAAGATGCAGCATGCCTAGCTAATGCATTTGAATTGTCACATTTCTTAATAGCAGAAATGTGTTCATAAATGCGTTTGTTTAAAGTTCTTATAGTTTTACCTATATAAAATCGTTTGCATGTATCACATATGCCAATATAAACCACATTCCGGGTTTTACACGTATAATGTCCTTTACAGGTGATAGTCTTATGTAAGTGCTTCAAAAAAATACTGTTACTACTAGAAATGTACCTACACTGTTTACAGTGATTGCACGGAAATGTACCAAAACTATTACCATCATATATTGTTACAGTACTACTTTCTAATACACTTTTAATGTTGACTACTTTCTTATATATGAACAATGGATATTTACCTATAATAGAACTTAAATCGTTGTTTCCTAAAATTACTTTCCAATTGTTCCTTATTATGTTCTTAGTACATGACATTTCATTCACAATAGGTATTGGAAAAGCTAGTTTATAGTCTCTAATGGAATTATAGTCACTGTTTTTAGCTGCATTAAGTAAACTTGTTTGGTTGTACAAAATAGGACATGCCTTGTTTTTACTTAACTCACCAACTTCATAGAATATGGGCCAGATTCAGGAAGCCTCCGTGTAAGAGTTATAACTCTTACACGGAGGCTGCAGTTAAACTGTGTGATGTCAGCATGTCATGCATATGCATGAGGTGCATGAGGCATGCTGAATCACACCAGTAACTCTTACACGGTCCGTGTAAGAGAGTAGGGGGCGTGTCTGTAGGCTAAGCTCTGCAAGTGGACACGCCCCCGGAAAACTAGAATGGCTGAAAGTAAACAGCCACGAGAAAGGCCATGAAAATGTGAATAAACACACTATACAACACATGCCCCGACTGGCCATCAGTGTATAAAGTGAAGAGATGTCATAAAAGTAAATGAAAACCTTTTTTTTTGTTAAACCCGTAAATGTTTGCTACTGTGTGCTGGTGTGCTACTAGCGCAATCACAGTTAGCAGTCAGTGGAAAAGGATATAAGAACTAAATATGCAAAGTAAGCCAAGAAATAATAGCTTAGTGGTAGAGTACCCGCCCTATGAGTAGGCAGGCAGGGTTCGAGCCCCTACAACAACCTTTTTTATTTTTGTAAATAAGCACTAAAAGCCCCCAGACAGTATTGTACAAATGTAAATGTATTCCCTTTTGTAAAATGGAATGAAACAGAGCATATATTTTGAAGTAACATAAGAATAAAAATAGTCAGAAATGTACTGATAGCTAAGCTGCCGTGAGACAGAGTGCCCGTAGTCGAGTAGTGTTTAAAAGCTGCAAACTGCGTGCCCGTTGCCAAGCAGCGGATAAACAGGCTGAAACTGTGTGCAATTAGCTGAACATGTGTGTCACTAGCCAATTCAGATTTATCCCAGCGCACACCGTTTGCGCCGCCTCCCACAAGCTATCTGCCAGTGCCCATGCGTAACCTCCGCAAACGAGCGCAGAACAGGTTTAAAGTGCTTAAAAGTGCTTTTGGCATGTTTGATTGACAGGTCTTCAACTCATTTCTGTCAGGAAAAGCAAAAAGCAATTGCTAGATTCGAACACAGGATACCATGCACTAGAGTCAAGGAACTAAACCACCAAGCCATGACAGCAATACCTAGAAAAGCAGAAATAGCATATATATGGGATAAAACCCAGAATGGAGCATGAGAAAGCATTTTCAGTGAAGTAGATACAATTCCAAAACGGCCAATCAGAGAAATGTGCGGAAAAGCGGCATATATAAGCCCCATAGGCGGAATACACAGCATAACTGATTGTAGAACAGACTTGCAGTCAGCATGAGTGGAGTAGGTGAGGGACGTTGCTTTAGAGCACAGCGTTGTGGCGTTGAGGAGTCCAGATACATGGTCTGGCTCCTTGTCCATAATCACGAGGCCCAACTCATGCAGGGCCAGGTCTCATGGGGAGTATATAGGGCTGAGGCGTGGGACCAGTTGGCTCGTGAGCTGACCAGTGCTACTGGCATTCCACGCACTGGTGAGCAGGTCCGCCACCACCATGCGGACCTGAAGAGACGCAAGCAGGACCAATTGAACCGTTGGATCCAGTCGGCCCCGCAAATGCCCAACGCCCCACCACTGAGTAAGTCACATTTTACCCATGTATGTAAGGATTTCAACCAGCTGATACCATGGAGATGTGTAGTCCAATATTATTCCCTTTGTATTACAGCTGCAGGTGTCCGCTCTGCGAATGTCGAGATGCACGCCAGAAGGCTGGTGCGGCTGCGCCACCATGCAGGTTAGTAACCCCACCCAGTACTTGTAAATAAATATTATTATGTACCATGTATCAGAACAGTGCAGTGTATTGATTAAAAGTAATATAATGTGCAAGCAGGAATTGAACGCCTGCAGGTATGGCTGCAACAAGTTCATCAGTATGCAAGTGTAACTGGAAATATAATTGATAGGATTAAACAGTGCTGTAATACAGATGTCCCATCATTAATTAAATATACTGTAACCTGCAGTATAGTCTCAAGAGTACAGCTTCAGAATCTGAGGTAGTCACATGTCAGATATATCCCCTGTTGAAATGCTGAATCATGACAGAAGTGAGGCTGTTGGAAAGTGTTTGAATCACCACAGGTCTAATATGTGAACAAAGCCTAGAAGTACCAACCTGAACTGTGAAGTTGCAGAATGTATGAGAGTGACAGAAATGCTCATGTATGAGTAAATAAAGTAGTAATAACCCCTGAATATATAAGCCTCAGTGTGTTTTACAGAACTAAATGCATGTGGGAAGTACAAATTAACATCCCAAACTGATTTCAGTGTGTCTGAATCTGAATGTCTAGCTCAAAATCTGTATATGGTGATAACAGTAAACAATTTGCAGATAGAATGAATGATTATCTGACAGACTAAACAGCCATAGTTGTCCCCTGTCCTGTCATCAAAGTGTAGCAGGATGATGTATCTGATCAAATTCAAAATAAGTAGGATAGTGATGTATGTGTAACAGGTGTAGCATGACAGTCAAATAAAGATTATTTTGAAACATCAGCCTCAACTTAATTGTGTATCTATGATAAATGTGAATTAATGTTTAACATATGAATGTGTCATCACTTTCTATCCCCACCCAACCCTGTAATTCCATATAACAACATCCACTAAATAATGGTATGTGAACATTTCATTAATCATGGACATTTGTCCGCTCCAAACATATATGCATGTCTGTTCGTGCATGTGCCCTGTTCATACCTGCAAATACGATGGCCTGTTGCCATTAATCAACCCTGCATGTCGCTTGACTGTGTTTTGCTGTTCAAATAATGCATGTGATATTGATATGCCCCTTGTTCAATGGTGTCCATATCTGGGTGTTTGTTTGATGGGAATACCAATGCATGCTGTTACAACTAATCTGAATGGAATAAAATGCCACTAACCCAAACTAACATAACTACTCACAAACCTAGAACGCTTGGGAAGGCAGGTCCCAGCGGACCCACCTCTCCCACCTCAGCTGGTGACTGCACCTGGCACTAGTGCCCAGGCCGACCCTCCGTGGCCCTGTGCCACCTTCGGGTGGAAGCGCTGCAGGGGATGGGGCCCGTCCCCTCTGCAAGTGTGGCCGGAGGGGTTCGCCCACTCACCCTCCGGTGTCCGGTCTGTGGTGCGAGGGAGATCCAAGACACTGTTCTTGGACCCCACGCCAGCTCGAGGCTCGTGTGGCACAGCTAACGGCCCCGGCCGCTGCCCCGCCACACAGTTCCCCAGCACAGCCCCGTCCTGGGCTGTGAAGGAACAGTGGCAACTGCCTATGGGTGGGGATATCAGTTCCACTGTTGCCATCTGTGGGCTCGTGCATCTCAGATATCCCAACCTCCGTCCCCGCCAATTGTGTAACCCCCCCACGTGTGTCATACACCGTCCCTTGTCTGTCTTGTCTGTTAACCTACCCAACCTACCTCCCCAGCTTTACCGACTTCCTTCACCTGTCATACCACTCTCACCTGTAAAAAAAAAAAAGGGCACTCTGTCCCACAAAAAAATTACGCCCCATACATAGCTGTCCATGTCGCAGACATGTCCGCTGGACATCTAAACTGTTAATTACAATTGGCTGTACAACAAATATTAATGTTGTCCTGACACCTCTCTCAGAGGTGGAAGGTTTCAAATGTCTCACCAAAATACATAGAAATATACAGCTGTTGCTGCAAAAGACATGGGCATCTATGGGCCTTACCTACACCCTTCCTGCAAATCCCACGCTTCTTTCCCTACTGTCTTACCCTCTTTGTGACCCCTTTTCACCACTTTCCTGTCACCCCTTTTCTTTTCTTTCAAAGAAAATAGCGCGGGTGTGCGCTTGTGTTAGCGGAGCTCACCGCCAGTGCGCATGCGTGAGCTCCGCGCAAACGAGCGCAGACCTGGTTTACAGTGCTTAAAAGTGCCTTTATGGCACTTTGATTGACAGGTCCTGTACTCAGTTCCAAAGTTTGCTAAGAAAAATAAATTCCCACTGTCAGTCTCGAACCCAGGACCTTGGTAACATTAGTCCGCATGACCTACCACTAAGCCATGCCTGCTTTACAAGAACAAACTGCTAAAATAAATATAACATGTAATAGTAGGAATCAGTATAAAGGTAATATAGGAGATGTACTATCCAAAGCATGTTTGGTAGAGTTTTAATGGCCAAATTACTGGATTCCCATACTAGTTCAGTGTGAGCAGAAACAGCACTGCTACCTGTTAGCTTGTACATAATAATGTAAGGTAATGTACATATGTGAAGGTGTGTATATCTACACATACATATATATAAATATATATTAATACATATGAAATATAATCGTAGGTCTCAGTAGCCATACACACTCACTACAGGAAAAGTTAACATAATTGCTGCAACCTGAATCTGCAACACAGCCTGACCCCTGTGTGACCTACTTACCCTTCTAACTGCTTACAGGTGGCCTCAACACTTTGATTGACAGGTCCTGTACTCAGTTTGAAAGTTTGCAAAGTAAAAATTCCCACTGTCAGTCTTGAAACCAGGACCTAGGTAACATTAGTCTGTTTGACCTACCACTAAGCCATGCCTGCTGTGGAAGAGCACACTGCTAAAATAAATATAACATGTAATAGTAGGAATCAGTATAAAGGCAATATAGGAGATGTACTATCCAAAGCATGTTTGGTAGAGTTTTAATGGCCAAATTACTGGATTCCCATACTAGTTCAGTGTGAGCAGAAACAGCCCTGCTACCTGTTAGCTTGTACATAATAATGTAAGGTAATGTACATATGTGAAGGTATGTATATCAACACATACATATATATAAATATATATTAATACATATGAAATATAATCGTAGGTCTCAGTAGCCATACACACTCACTACAGGAAACAGTGAAGATATATGCAGCAACCAGAATCTGCAACACAGCCTGGCTCCTGTGAGACCTACTAAGCCCTTTAACTGCTTAAAGGTGCCTCTAGCACTGTGATTGATAGGCCCTATACTCAACCCAAAAGCAGAATATGAGCATACTAGTAGGCCCTACCACAAGACCATTGTAACACTAGTCTGTATGACCTACCACTAAGCCATGACTCTCATACAGGAATATAGTGCTAAATAAGTGGAACATGTAATAGTAGGAATGAAGATAAAGGCAATATAGTATGTCTACTACCCAAAGCATGTCAGGCAGACTTTTATAGTCCCAATTACTGGATTCCCATACTAGAGTAGTGTTAATGGAAACAGCCCTGCTAATTGTTAGCTCGAACCCAATAATGTCAGCTAATGTACATATATGAAAGTATGTATATGTACACAGATATATATATATATATATTCATATAGCAATACATATGACATATAGTTGTAGGTGTCAGTATGCATACACACTCACTACAGGGAACAGGCAAGATAAATGCAGCAACCTGAATCTACAACACAGCATGAAGCATGGGAGATGTACTAACCTTCACACTCACAGAACACTGTCAACAGCATACCAGCATGGTCCACGCCCTACAATCTGAAAGGGCAACGCCTATCTCACATACCCTTTTATAGCAGTGTCCTGAAATCACAGTGAGACATGCAATTAGTACACACCCAGCTGCTTGCAATTAGCAAATGCTGCCTTACAATTGGTGCAGAGGCCATCACATGGATCCATGCAGATACCTACAAAAGTATTCAGTACCCACACTCCACTCATGCAATACAGTCATTGCACTAACCGAATGAGAAAGAGAGAGAGAGAGACAGACAGAGAGAGAAAACAAAATATACTGACAGCAAGCAGCAAAACAGCAGCAGCAGCAGCAGCAACAGCAGCAAAATACAAGCAGCACGACTGACTCACCAAAAGCTGCCACAAACACAGGTAATGCAAAGTAGCAGGTTAATCCTGTGTATACTGTGACACCTCCAAATGTATCATAGTTCACTATCAATAGGTATGTCCATGAGATAGGTTGTGTGTAGATAGTCATGAAATATAAACATATGTAAAATTGTTGTACATGTGGGCCATAACTAACACTTCCATAGCTTAGAACACAAGGCCAGTTGTGCATATGATGCAGTACTTCCCAGGGTCAGTAGAGGTTCCTCCTCATTGGTGTGGGACCACTGTGTATGTATGGCACTGTTCAGGTACATATCCTGTAGTATGGCCATGGATTAATATCAGTCTGTCATGTGGTGCTATGTCCTCCAGGGGTGAATGTAGCACACATCCAGGGATACCATTCCGTAACAGTGATGATATGTGTTCTGCAATGATGAGGGTGGCTCTCACCTGGACATGTGAGAGGATAGGGAGGTTACAGTCATCTGGGATAACTAATAACACGTGTGTAGGACAATGGGGATACCTGCACCTAAACTGTCTGCAAAATTGTTGGCAATATCTGTGCATTTGGTGAATGTGAAGCATCTTAACACTGCAGACAACAGATGCCTTCCCATCATGTGAATCTGCCCTGTGCTGCAGTAGCCTCCTACTATTGTTATACAATATGCCTGTATCTGTAGTCCACTGGACAGGATTAATAAGTGGTGTGCAGTTGTTCTGGGTTAGATAACTGTGTGCACAGTACATGCAGTATGTGGGATGTCTGTGGTAAGCATATGCAAATGTGCTGGCGGTGTGTGTTGTGGCTTCCACTGGCCCAGTGGGCTGCATGGATAGCATCACTGTCATAACTACTGAATAACTGTGTAATTACATGCATACATAGCAAGGTAGTGTATTGTGCTTGTGGTGTTGTTCAGATATGTATATCCAGGCTGAGTAATTTGTGTCCACATCACAGGGTTGGATGGCAGCACACATCCAGTATGTATGGATGAACACCCAGAATGTGTCACACGTGTCACCTGTGCAGACGATCTGGCCATTACCTGTGCATCCCCACAACACACACACATGCAACATATGGCAGAAGTACTATAGCAGTACACACATGTTCATAGGTTCATACTAGGCTATCTGCCCGAGGGCATTTACAAGACTAGCCCATAGTTCTGTGGCTTACGCCACCCCTTTAGTATGGGGAACCATACCCATTATTTTGCTGTGCCTCTGTCGAGCAGTGACACTGAGGTAATCCCTGGGGTATATCTGCGATCTCCCATCCATTGGTCAAGATTTCCTAGAACAAGGCCATCGAGGTGCTCTGCCTCACATATACCGTGATTTTGTTCCACAGCATAGGGAGTCTTTGGTTGATGAATCTGGGATTCCAGCATGTCCTATTAATAGCCGTGTCGAGGTTTAAGTCTCCTGGCCTTGTGGCTCTGATGGATCTAGATTTTTTTAGGTGAAGCATATTCATCAAATCTGGGTCTGACATGGCCTTGTATGTTGGGCAAAGGTCACCTCTGAGCAAGCGTGTTTACTGACTACAACATACATGGACATGCTGGAGGGCAAATTCCTAACTGAGAGGCTCCCTTTACTCTGTAATGAGCTCGAACAGTTGAGAATGAACAGTTCATAGGTTCATACTAGGCTATTTGCCCTAGGGCATTGGTAAGCCTAGTAGAATGTGTTTGTCTTTGCCACCCAATCACAAGTTATGCTGCTATGCCCTTGTCCGACTTTAGTATACTATGCCTCTGTCTAACAGTGACATAGAAGTGATACCTGGGGTACAACTATGATCTCCATCCACTCATCCAGATTCCTATGGAAGAGAGTCAATGAGGGACTCTGCCTAACCAGTAGTGTGAGCTCATTACAGAGTGAAGGGAGCCTCTCGGTTAGGAATATGCCCCTCCAGCATGTCCATGTATGTCAGTGCTGAGGTCCAGCTCTCCTGAGCATGTGGCTGTATGGGACTCTGATTGCCTGAGGTACATCACGCTCATTACTGCTAGGTAGGACATGGCTGTATATGGCATGCACAGATTGCCCCTGAACAGGCAGTATGCCACTGAGTCCAGCTGGATTCACTTTACCTGGGCAGCATATGACATCTGTGTGAGCCATTGCATCCCCTTGATGATGTACTGTTGTCCTGTACCAGTTGCTGTAGGTGTCTGGTTAGGTACATCCCAAAAGGTGCATTGTATGCAATTATAGGCCTGATGATGGATGAGTACAGAGGCACAATGACCTCCCCTGCCATACATGTGAATCAGTCATGATTAGCTGGGCTATATAACATGTCTGTCAATCCACGCTGCCCATGTGGTAGACAAATGACAGACTGCTACCATGTTTCTTCCCCAGGTCCCCAACTACGTCTAGTGCAAGTGCACACCCCTCATAAATGATGTGGAAGCCTTCAAAGGCCCAAGGCCTGTTGAAAATATGGACCAGACTGCAGATACCTGTATAGAGGCATTCTGTGGACACATTCAGGAATGCATGGATCATGAAGCCACATATGAAAGCATGACCCAATTCTCCAAAGACAGATGTCCTGGGCACCGGACACCAGCCATAAACACACTATACAATAGAAGGATGGCGCCACTACATGATACAACAACCTCCCAAAATGTGAAGGCACCACTGATGAGTATTGGAAGACAACTACAGGCACCCATATGATTGTCTAAGGCCATCTTTGAGAGAGGATTCCACAAGCCACTGAGGATAATCACAAGGCTGCCTGTAGTTATGTTAGTAACCTGGGTGGTACTACCCAGATATGCTCAGAGGTAATACAATATGTCACACAAAATATAAAACACACAGACATTGCCATCATCCTAGTGGACAGGTTCAATGCTGCCTTCTCTCCCACCACACCAAAAGGGAACATATGTCTCGCATCACAGTGCTTCCCCTGACATCACAGATGCTCAGGTAAGAGATGCCCTTCCCAAAGCAGTAAACACTGCATCAATGGGACCAGACAGTGTCCCAGGCTGTGTCCTACATGAACCACAAGAAGAGCTACACCCAGACATAACACCACTGTTCAATCCCAGCCTTAATACATGATATGTGACCAGAGAGTGGCATACAGCAACAGTGGTCCCTCAACATGCAGGTGGTGCCGCCACGGATCCTGGACACTACTCGCCCCATATGTCTGACTAGCTTTGTCTGCAAAGCTATGGCAAGAATCATCAAGAACCTCACATATCTAGATATTGTGGACCTACAGACATGTCACCATACACAGTTTGGCTTTGTCAATGGCAAATCCTGCCTATCAAACCTGTTTGCTTTGTTTGAAACAGTCACCAAGGCCACTGTCAAGGGGTAGGAGGTCCACACAGCCTACCTGGACCTTGCATAAGCCTTGGATACAATACCCCACTTGTGCATTCTAGGAAGCTCACCAGTGTACATATTAACCCCTATGTCACTATGGGTATTGCACAGTGGCTCAAGGGCAGAACACACATGGTAGAATTGCTGGAGCCATGTCAGCCTCCAACCTGGTACAAGTGGTGTCCCACAAGGCAAAGCCCTAGGGGCTGTCATGTTCATTATATATTTGTCATAGGTACAGGCCAACATGGAAGTACTGTGGCTCAGCACGCCACAGGTGACTGCAGACCAACACCATAATCAACTCAACAGCTAACACACGCATCCTCCAAAAGGGACTCTTGCAAACACACGACTTGTGCCACAGCCATGGCCTCAACATGAATGACAGAAAGAGTATAGTCATCCCCTTTGTGAAACAGTAAATGACCACAATGTACCACATATGTGTTAATCCAGTAAGTGCAGACCTAGGAATTATGGACCTTGGGGTAGCGAGGTTGATAGCATCCTACCATTTGACAACAACATGGACAAAGTGGTTAGGTAAGCATGTGATATGGGCCACATCATCATGGGATCCACATGTAGGCCAGGGAGGACATTGTGCCCCTTTACTCATCCCTCATCATGCCCATAATTGACTATGATGAACCTGTCGGCATGCACCTTACCAGACACCTGCAGCAACTGGGGCTACCACATATGTACCTCGACAAGGTGATCAAAGTGCTCAAACAGATGCCACATACTGACTGGTTAAAGTAGCAGCAGCTCTACTCAGTGACATACTGCCTCTTCATAGGCAATCTGTGCCTTACATAGAAGGCCAGGTCATACCCTCACGTAATGGCCATGCTGCATCTCAGAATATCCAGATCCCACCAGGATACACGCTGGAAATACATGAACTTCAGGAGTGATATACATAGGACATGGTGGAGGGGCACATTCACAACTCAGAGGCACCCTTCATTCCTGATTATTATCCCAATAGAGGTTAGGCGGACTGACTCAGTGACTATCCTCAAGAGCGATATTAATGACTGGATGTGACATTGTAGGGTTACCCTGGGTATCACTTATGTGTCACTGTGAGAAAGAGGCACAGTATACTAACCTTGGAAAAGGGCATAGCAAGACAGATTCACAATGCATGTTGAAAGGCACGCACATTCTGGCTAGGTGGATACATGCCCTGGGCAGATATCCCTGTACGAACCTATGGACCTATGTCTCTTTTCACCATTGGCCCTATGTGCTGTCAATCACCAATGTAATCTCAATACTCTGGTAGCATGTGCAAAGGTCAGTTGTCAGTCACCTCTATGGTACAGTTGTGGAATATGTGTGTCATGTAGTAATGTCACAGCTGCCACATGTACACAGTCAACCCTATCCCCTACCCATTGATGTACATCACATGTATGAGATGGAAACACATGGCCAAACTGTAACAACAACATACAAGTCAGTCAGATGCATGGACACATATGACTCAGTCATTGTCCATGCCACCACAGCTGATGTGGGATGTCGCCACTGGGATACGTGATAGGGAACATGGAAGGGATCACTGAGCAAGTGACACAGGCTGGTAGACCCCTGACCTTGGTTGGCATCAGACCCTCACCAGGGATTCCGACAAATTACTGAATGCTAATGAATAAGTGTATCTACAACACCCTAGCTGAATGGTTCTTAGCATGCAGTCACTGCATTGCTATGGAATACTGTCTTACCACTCCCACAACAGGTGAAAACATGCAGCTCCTGTACATTAACAACATGTAGACCTTATGCCCCAGACCAGGTGTGCATCCCTCACTACTAGGCTGATAGCATCTACATCTCACACTGTATATACACATCCCACATGCAGCATCTGCACAGAAGACCACGGTCATAATGTTACCCTGTGCAAATACCATGTATTCACATGTGGCAGGCATCACACATGGTAACTATTGAAAGTCACAGGTACATATGTGTATTTGGCACACACATACATCATGTGTTCATTGCCATAACCGCTGTAATCAATGTCATGCATTATTGTGAGGGACAACCCACATACATGGGCATTCTGTGTGTGCACAACACACATGGCATGTCTGTAATCAAAAGCCATACATAATTGTGATATCGTTTAGAAATGGGTATGTGCATCCTGTAGTGTGTTTTCCCAGTTGCCAAAAGGGATATATCAATCATACACACTTACCCCTCTACACACACACTTGTCATGTGCCGGATTCAAACCCCTACCTAACTATGTTAAGACACTAGAGACCGACGCATTAGCGTAGCGCACTATTCGCATTACTGGGGAATGTCCTTTCCCCTGATATACTTATAGGGTGCTGACATCATCAGAGTTTAGAAAGTGGACTGATCATCCTGTGGTGTGTTTTCCCAGTTGCCAAAAGGGATGTTTCTTTCATACCCACACACTTACCCCTTCACACACACTTGTCATCTGCCGGATTCAAACCCCTACCTAACTATGTTAAGACACTAGAGACGGACGATTAGCACAGCGCTATTCGCATTACTGGGGAAAGTCCTTTCCCTGATATACTTATAGGGTGCTGACATCATCAGAGTTTAGAAAGTGGAATGATCATCCTGTGGTGTGTTTTCCCAGTTGCCAAAAGGGATGTCTCTTTCATACCCACACACTTACCCCCTTCACACACACTTGTCATCTGCCGGATTCAAACCCCTACCTAACTATGTTAAGACACTAGAGACGGACGATTAGCACAGCCGCTATTCGCATTACTGGGAGAAAGTCCTTTCCCTGATATACTTATAGTGTGCTGACATCATCAGAGTTTAGAAAGTGGAATGATCATCCTGTGGTGTGTTTTCCCAGTTGCCAAAAGGGATGTTTCTTTCATACACACACACTTACCCCCTTCACACACACTTGTCATCTGCCGGATTCAAACCCCTACCTAACTATGTTATGACACTAGAGATGGACGATTAGCACGGCGCTATTCGGATTACTGGGAGAATCCTTTCTCCAATATACTTATAGGGTGCTGACATCATCAGAGTCTAGAAAGTGGAATGATCATCCTGTGGTGTGTTTTCCCAGTTGCCAAAAGGGATGTTTCTTTCATACACACTTACACACTTACCCCCCTTCACACACACTTGCCACCTGCTGGATTCAAACCCCTACCTAACTATGTTATGACACTAGAGATGGACGCATTAGCACGGCGCTATTCGGATTACTGGGAGAATCCTTTGCTCCAATATACTTATAGGGTGCTGACATCATCAGAGTCTAGAAAGTGGAATGATCATCCTGTGGTGTGTTTTCCCAGTTGCCAAAAGGGATGTTTCTTTCATACCCACACACTTACCCCCTTCACACACACTTGTCATCTGCTGGATTCAAACCCCTACCTAACTATGTTATGACACTAGAGATGGACGCATTAGCACGGCGCGCTATTCGGATTACTGGGAGAATCCTTTGCTCCAATATACTTATAGGGTGCTGACATCATCAGAGTCTAGAAAGTGGAATGATCATCCTGTGGTGTGTTTTCCCAGTTGCCAAAAGGGATGTTTCTTTCATACACACTTACACACACACTTACCCCCCTTCACACACACTTGCCACCTGCTGGACTCAAACCCCTACCTAACTATGTTATGACACTAGAGATGGACGCATTAGCACGGCGCGCTATTCGGATTACTGGGAGAATCCTTTGCTCCAATATACTTATAGGGTGCTGACATCATCAGAGTCTAGAAAGTGGAATGATCATCCTGTGGTGTGTTTTCCCAGTTGCCAAAAGGGATGTTTCTTTCATACACACTTACACACACACTTACCCCCTTCACACACACTTGCCACCTGCTGGATTCAAACCCCTACCTAACTATGTTATGACACTAGAGACGGACGATTAGCACGCGCTATTCGGATTACTGAGAGAATCCTTTTCTCCAATATACTTATAGGGTGCTTACATGATCAGTGTCTAGAAAGGGGACGACCATCCTCTGGTGTGTTTTCACATTTGCTAGGGGTAACATTTGGACCAAGTGTGTGAGCATGCCCAGTTCAGCCTTCCTGTGGCATGTTGTGTGAAAGATGTCTCATTTATCTAAGTGTGTGAGCATGCCCAGTGTGGGCTTTACATATGTTGAACTCTGCAGCCCATCACATTTGTGGATGAGTGTGACCTTCAACAAATACCTCCAGTTTATGGTTGTGTGTTCTGTGCCATGTTGTGTAGTTACTGTCCAAATGCTTCTTGTGTGAACAAAACTGGGAGTATACTGTGCCTGCAGGTTTTGCATGGGATACTTTGCACACAATTGTCAACATCCGCTCATACTGACCTAACACTGTAGCACTGTCTAGTGTAGTGTTTCAGTACTTTCACTGTGGTGGTCAGTATCCTGGGCTTCAGTCCTATCACTGATTTACATTTCCATAGTGTGCACAACAGGCTGGTTAAGGTCCAGTTGTGCACATCTGCACAAAGGCAGTGCCTCTACAGACCCTGTTAATTGCTGCCCCATAAGCTTAACAAGTGTAGTCTGCAAATCTATGGAGAGGATCATAATTGAGCTCATAAACAAAGATATAGGGGACATGCAGACATTGTACCCATCCCATTTTGCCTTGGTCAGGGGCAGATCATGCCTTTTGTACTGGGTTGACATCTTCAAATTGGTCACTTAGGCCATTGTTGGGGAAAGGCAGTCCATACAACCTACCTTGGCCTTGCTAACACTTTCAACACAATACCCCACTCAGGTATTGTGGAAAGACCTCACAACTGAAATGTAAACCCATATGTCACAAGATGGGTTGCAAACTGTCTTAAGGACGGGACCCACAGGGTTAGAGTTGCTGGCACTATGTTAGACTCCAGGCTGGTCACAGGTGGTGTCACACAGGGCTCAGTCCTTGGCCACCATTGTTTGTCATGTACTTCCCATGAGAACAGGCCAACATGGGAGGACTTTGGATGACAATGTTAGCAGATGAGTGCACACTGGGCACCATAGTGGACAGTGCATCACACACAGATATCCTTCAGAAGGGACTCACAGTAACTGATAGCTGGTGCCAGGGCCATGGCCTGAAGTCAGAGTGCACAACATGTGTAGACATACCCTTCAGGAAAAGCAACGTGACCCCAAGCTACCATATTGGTGGCAATCCTCTAAGCACAGAGGAGGTTATCACGGACCTGGGGACCCAGGTTGACAGTCGCCATTCTTCTCAGACTCACATTGCTAAAGTGGCTAGGAAGACCTTCTACATTGCCCACCTGATAAGGATGGGATTCACATCCAGATCTAGTGGGTCATTGTTCCCCTGTACTCTTCAGTTATCAGACCGGTGATCAAGTCATATGCCCTATTCTGGCTGTATCTCACCCAACATCTGCAGCAATTGGAGACACCCTGACTGTCCCCACCTAAAGGATCAAGGAACCACAACAGCTGTAATATGCTGCCAGATTGAAGACACTCACACTCTATTCACTCACATACCGCCTGCTTAGAGGTGACATGTGCCTGACATGCGAGGCCATGTCCAAACAGAGATTAATGGACATGCTCCACCTCAGACTCAGAAGATCCACCTGAACCACTAGTGCAGGTGACTGACACCTTAGCAGGGATGTATGTTGGACATGTTGTAGGGATGGAGTTATCACCGGAGACTCCCTATGCTGTGGAATACAATCCTGGTCCATTTGAGGCAGAGCACCTTGCTGGCTGTGTTCAAGAGGTATCTTGACCTAATGCTAGTCGGAGAATGTGTTTGTCCATCAACACATTGTGTTTAGTTTGACATGTCATATGTCTTGTTTAGTATACTGTGCCTCTGTCTACCTGTGACATAACATTGATACCCAGGGTAAACCTCCCATCTCCCATCCACTCATTAGGATTCCTGTTGAGGGACTCAACCAGTGTCTTTATGGACAACCTGTAGTGTTAGTTTACTCATGTGGGGGTGGCTTCTGTGTTTTGATAATGCAGTACAGCCTGTCCTATATATGTCAGTGCTGGGGTTCAGGTCCCTCATGTGCATATCTCCCTGCCATTCACATTGTACAAGGTACGGCATGTGCATTTCTGACAGCTTGGACATGGCTTTCTACATCAGGCACAGCTTGTGTCTGGGTGGCCAGCATGGCAGTGTGTGTAACTGCATTCTGTTTAATCAGGCGACACATTACATGTGTTCCAGCTCTTTGATACTCCTGGTGAGGTACTGTTGTGGACTTTACAGTTGCTGAATCTATCTGCTGAGGTACACCACACAGGCGCTGTTGTGGTCATTTGTAATGCTGCTGAAAGATAACTGCAAAACCACAATGACCTCCCCTTAGCTAGATGTCATAACCCTCATGATTAGGTTGGTATATGGATTGTTGCTGTTAACCCTACAGCCACATTTTTGTCCAATGCAGGATATCTATCACCTTGTGTCCCACATTCTGGCATTACATGTTAGGAATGTCATGGGTCGACACCTATGTGGGAATTGGTGGTCACTTACTGGATTATCCACAGAGGCTGACTATACTGTTTTCACCATTTAACATGCTGACATGGCTATGGCACCAGCTGTCTGTTTCTATGTGGCCCTTTTATGGGATGCTTGTGTCAGCTGGTGTATCAGATATGTCAGGCGGCTTGTTGTCCTCTACAAACATGTTCCAGCACAGTCCTTACTTGTTGGCCTGTACCTATGGGTCATATATACCAGATGGTGAAGGTCCCAGGACCAAGCTTTGTGGGATGCCTGTTATATGTGGTTTGTAGTCTGACATGGCTGCTGCATGTCTGACCATGTCAGTTCTGTCGTTGGTCTGGTTTGCAACCCTCCCATGACATTGGGGTGTATATATTAGCTGGTGACCAAATCTATACGGAACAGATAGGGTATTGTACAGAAGGCTTTGCAAGGTCCAGCTACACTGTGTGGACCACATTGCCCTCATCACTGACTTCAAGTACTGTTTCAACTGAGTCACACATGTTTAGGGGTGGGTGCTGCACTTTGTAAACCCACACTGGGTAGGGTCGGGTGTCAATAGATCCACAATATCATTATGTCTGTGGTACATGCTGGTCCTTTCCATAGCTGTGCAGACCAAACCTCTCATGATTCTGTGGTGGTTGTTTTTCCTATCCATTCAGGAGACACCTTTGTTGAGAACACCCACTGTTGTTGTACACTGCTCTTTGGGTACGCACTCTGTGGTAAGGGTGACATAATGTCAGGGAGGCGGCAGTCTGCTGGGGAAGGTATTTGGCATTATGGGGGTTTGCACTGCACATGTCAGGATGTATGTTGGCCATACCTGTGTGTGTCTGGTATGTTGTTTGTAATATCGGTGTGATCCGGAGCATATCCAGGAATCAACAACATGCTTACTACCATCATTTGCAACAGCCTTGGGGTTATCTGTAGTGTCCTGTACAATCTGTATCATAATGGGTTCATACTAGGCTACCCCCTAGGGCATCTGTAAGCCTGCATGTCCATTTTGTTTGATGGATTCTGGGGAATTGTTTACACCTGTGTCAGTGCTAGTATGATACCAAGGGTATAGTGACAAACAGCTCAGAAGCTGACTTCACACTTCTTCGGACTGAGATGGTATCCATTAAGCCCACTGGGCCAGTGGAAACCACAACACACAATGGTGACTCCTGCACAGACACTTTCTACGGACATCTCCGAGTAAGCATGGACCATGCAATCACAAATGAGAATGACACCTTCACCACCAAGGGAAAGTGGCCTGTCTGGTGGACCCCAGCCATAAACAAACTGTATAACAGATGAAGGATACTAATGCAAGACAGAGCTACATCTCCAGAATGTAAGGCAGCTGTGATCAGCAGTAGTAGAAAGCTACATTCTCACATAAAGACACCCAAGTTCAACTTGGGGACATAAATCACCACAGACGATGAAGGTAACCACACTGCTTTCTTCAGTTATGTCTGACGCCTGGGTGGGAACCCTCATATATGCTCAGATTTGGTACACAACAACTTATATCCCAGGGACCTGACAGATATTACTGACACCCTGGCAGACCAGTTCAGTGCAATGTACCCTCCCTCACCCCCAAGACATGATAGTTATCACAGCTGTATGTAACCTCACTGTCATCCTGGATGTCCATGTGAGAGCCGCAGTCAGCAAAGACGAGTACACAGCATCAATGGGACCTGATGGTATCCCCAGTTGCATGCTATGTGAACTACAGATGGAGATAAACCTGTATATGCAGATCCTATTTAACCTTAGCCTTGCTACAGGATCTGTACCTGAACACTGGCGACGGCAACAGTGGTCCCACTCCACAAAGGAGATGCCTCCACAGACCCTGGCAGCTACCACCACACAAGCTTAAACAGCCTTGTCTGCAAAGCTTTGTGAAGGGTCATTATGGAGCTTCCACACAGAGACATTGGTGTCCTACAGACCCTTGATCACACCCAATTCAGCTTTGTACAGTGCAGATCCTGCTTTGCAACAAGTTGACTACTTTGAAATTGTCAGTAGAGCCGCTGATGAGGGCTACACAGTCCACACAACCTACCTGCGCTTGGCTAAGGCCTTTGACACAATACCCCACTCAGGCATCATAGACAAGCTCAACAGCTGAGATATAACACCATATGTCACAGCATAGGTTGCAAAATGGCTCAGAAACAGAACCCATAATGTCAACATTGCAGGTGCCTTGTCAGGTTCAAGCCAGTCACAAGTGGTGTCCCACAAGGTTGTGTCCTGGGACCTCTCTTATTTGGTATTTACTTTTCAGATGTGAAAGCAAACATAGGAGGGTTGTGGCCGACAAAGTTTACAGATGACTGCAACCTGGGCACCATAGTGAATACATCAGCCAGCACACACATCCTACAGACTGCCCCCACACTGACAGATAGCTGGTGCTGGACTCATGGCCTAAAACTGACTGCGACTGATGTGTAGCCATCCCCTTTGGGAGGAACACAGTACCCACAGATCTGTACATAGACAGCAACCCAATGAGTACAGGAAACAAATCAGACAGCTGGGGACACATGTAGATAGTGACATCTCATTTGACACCCATGTTGCCAAAGTTGTTTGACAGACTTTCTATCTTGGCCACCTTATCATGGAGGGTATTCCATCCAGACCATAGGAGGTCATTGTACCACTATACTTCTCCCTTATCAGGCCCATGCTTGAATACAACGCCCCATTTGGTATGTACCTCAACCAGCACTTGCAGCAGCTGGAGAGACCCCACAAGTACCTTACCATGACGATCAGGGATCTACAACACATGTCATATACTTCCAGAATAACTAAAACAAGCTTTTTTCAGTGTCATACCACATACGCACAGGTGACCTATGCCTGACATACAAGACCATGTCCGATCAGGATTTGGTAGACATGCTCCACTGCAAGCAATCCACATCCACCAGAAACATGGGAGCTAAAGATTTGAACCTCAGCACATACATGTATAGGACATGCTGAAGGGACAGAGTCATAACTCAGAGGCATCTCACACTCTAGCAGAGTATCCCAGTTCATGTTAGACAGAGTACCTCACTGACTCTCTTCATGAGACATCTGGACAGCTGCATGTGGACAGGGGCACAGACTGGACAGAGGCATAGTCACATTATTCAATTATGTAAGGTGGTCATAATGTGTCACTACTAAGTCAGAGGCACAATATTTCGTATCTATGCAGTACACATATTACCACTATGAGGGGTGGCAATAGCAATATTCATCAGGGACACCTCACCTCATGGTTGGTGGCAACACACGATGCATTGTACACCATCCGGTGCAATTAACCATAGGCAAGACTGCTCTGAAGTTTGTAGCATGTTACAGGCCATCCTCTGAAACTCAGGTACCTCACAGAGCTTTCATGAAAACAGTGGCGGGATACATGTACCTGCAAACACCATCACACTGGGTGATCCCAAATATCCAAATATAGACTGGGATCAGTACTACAGCCACAACACTCTAGCCCACAGGTTCCTAGAGTTCATACACTCACATGCCATGGAAGAACTAGTCACCATGCCCACAAGAGGAGACAACATAGTAGATCTCATCATCACAAACATGGGCTCACAATGTTCAACACCAGAGGTATACCCATCATTGGTGAGATCAGATCATGACCTACTCTCAGTGGAAGTCCACATCCCACCTCCACCCCAGATAGAAAAGACCACAGTGCAGAACCTCTCAGAAGCCGACTACACACTTCTAATGACTGTTGTGGTCTCTTTCAAAGCCCCAAGCCAGCAGACACCATTACCCAAGCCACTGTATCACTTACAACTGCCTTCTACCAGCACCTTCAAGACTGCATGGATGAGGCAATCCCAAACAAAACACAGACTCGTTGTACCAGAGGCAAGCGACCAGTGTGGTGGACCTCAGCCATAAACAAGCACTACAACACAAGGAAGGAGGTACTACAAGATAGAGCGATATCCGTGGAAGGGTAGACACCCCTGCTCAATATAGGTGAAACACTGAGTTCCCCATGAAATCATCCAAGGCTAATATTGGGAGTAAACCCACTAAGGGCTCACGGGACAACAATGAGGCCTTTTATAGATATCGTTACACACCTGGGAGGAAACTCCCAGATATGCTCAGAATAGGCTCAGAATGTTGTAAATATCACTGAACCTACAGACATTGCCAACATGCTGGCTGACAGGTTCAGTGCAGATTTCTCCACCCACCCCTCCACCACAACTGGAGAGATATGTATGAAAGAGGATTGTAGCCCCCCAAACATCTCAAATGCTCAGGTGGGAACTGCTCTATCCAAGGGAAAGGACGCAGCATCCATGGGACCAGATGGTGTCCCTGGTTTTGTGCTCCATGAACTCACTCAAGAATTAAACCCGCAGTCAGGGCAGCTGTATGATCTTAGCCTCAACTCAGGATATGTTCCCAAGGAGTGGCATATGTCAATGGTGGACCCACTTCACATGGGGGTGCCTCCACCGACCACGGAAACTACCATCCCATCAGCTTGACAAGCAGGGTCTGCTAAGCTATGGAGAAGATCATAATGGAAGTCATAGATGAGGACATAGGGACTTGCAGACATTAGATCCAACCCAGTTAGGCTTTGTTGAGGGCAGATCATGCCTTTTAAACTTGGTTGACTGTTTCATAACAGACACCAAGGCCATTGACAAGGGCAAGGCACTCCACACAGCCTACCTTGACCTGGCAAAGGCTTTCAACACAATACCCCACTTGGGTATCATTGAAAACATCACCAGCTTAAATGTGAACCCATACATCACAGGATGGGTTGCAAACCGCTACGTGACAGAACAGACAGGTTCAGACTTGCTGGTGCCATGTCACACTCCACAACTGTCACAAGTGGTGTCCCACAGGGCTCAGTCCTGGGCCCACTATTGCTCAGCATCTACTTTTCAGAAGTACAAGCAAACACAGCAGGATTATGGCTGACAAAGTTTGAAGATGACTGTGGACTGGGAACCATAGTTGGACACCCATCTGACACAGACATCCTTCAGAAGGGTGTCATAGTCACGGATAACTTGTGCCAGAGCCATGGCCTTACATTACACACTAAACAATGCATAGCCATACCCTTTGGGAAGAACAAGGTTACCACTAGTTCCCATGTAGGTGGCAATCCTCTAAGCACACAGGAGGTTATCAGGGACCTGGGCACCCAGGTTGAGAGTAACCTTTGTTTGACACTCACGCTGCCAGGGTAGTTAGGTAGAACTTCTACATTGCCCACCTCATCATGCAGGGATTCACATCTAGATCCAGGGAGGTCATTGTTCCCCTGTACTCTTCACTCATCGGACCATTGATTGAGTGCAATGCCCCATTCAGCATGTATATGACCCGACACCTATGGCAATTGGATGGGCCCACAAATTCCTCGACAGGAGGAGAAAGGGTCTCAAACATATTTCTTATGCTGCCCGACTGGAGGAATTCCAGCTTGATTCCGTGACTTACCGCCTGCTCAGAGGTGACCTGTGCCTGACATCCAAGGCCATGTCCAAACCTGAGTTAATGTACACGCTTCACCTCAAGACCTCTACATCCATCAGAACTACAGTGGCAGGAGATTTAAACCTCAACACAGATATTAATAGGATGTGCTGGAGGGACAGATTCTTCAACCAGAGAGTCCCTATGCTGTGGAACAACATCCTGGTACATGTGAGGCTGAGTACCTCACTGGCTTTGTTCAAGTGAGATCTTAATCAATGGATGGGAGATTGCAGGTATGCCCCAGGGATAACCTCAGTATCACTGCTTGTCAGAGGCACAGCAATATAATGGGCAAATTATCCGTCAGAGTGAAGGTGCGGCAGACTCCACGGAACTCTGGTCTAGGCTTATAAATGCCCTAGGGCAGATAGCCTAGTATGTACCTGTGAACCTGTGAACATAGGCCTGGGGCAGTTGCTGCTATTAGGACAGTGGTCTGCAGCAAGCTATATAGTAGTAGTCAGTTTTAGCCATTGGTGTTTGACCATGGCTAATGCATGTTGCTTCTTGTTGTGGTAACAACAGGGTGTGTGGTTATCCATGCCATTTATTGGTAGTCACCCTCATTTTGTATCTTGTTCCATGTTTTTGCACATGTACATCACTGTATGAGGTGTGACCCTGGTAGTGTCAGGGTGCTGATGTGCGCTTTGACCCTGTTTTCTATTACAGCACTGATATGTGCATTCCTATACTGTGTGCATTTACACTGCACACATCTTGCTGTTTATACCTTTGCCATTGGGTAGCATTACATCTAGGTTCCTATCCCTTGTGATAGCTATGAGGTGGGTTTGTGTTTTTGTGGTTTATGATTGGTGAGGGTGGATGTTAGTCATGGTCCTCAGGTGTGCATATGATACATGGTATTACATTACTTAACACATGGCATTCATGCCTCGGGTGGTGCTGCAGGGCTGCCTCTGTCGGATGCACATACTACACTCCCTGTACATTTGGAAGCAGGTTGTGTCATGTTAGGCATCCCTGTTACTGTATGAGTGAGTCAGAGTGGGTATCAGTCCCAGTGTTCCTACTGACCAAGCATATGTGCTATGCGTTGCCTCTTTGCCAAGGCCAGGGCATACTGGGCACGCCTCCTTCTGCCTACTGGGACAAGGTCAGGTTGTTCCTCCTCCAAGTCACCCCCTGCCTGTGGTGGCCTTGGCAATGGTGGGGGGATGTTTGGCCCAGCCCTGTGCTGGTCCTGCTGCAGCTGTTTCCGCAGGATCATATTATGTAGCATAGCACATATCATGATCATTTGGGTACATGTAGTTGGTGTGTACTGCAAAGCTCCACCAGACGTGTCCAGACACCGAACCGTGACTTGAGCAGCCCAAACACACGCCTATGATATTACGTGTCTGTGCGTGTGCCTCATTATGGCGCTCCTGTTCGGGTGTGTGTGCATTTCTGATGGGTGTCATCAGCCACGGCTCAAGTGCATAACCAGCATCCCCCACTAGGTGTCCGTGTGGGAAGTCCCCATTGGCAAATGATTGGTACAGCTGCGCCAGATGCCAGATGTGGGAATCGTGGTAGCTACCAGGGCAGCCAGCACACACATTCATTATTATGCCCTGGGCATCACACACGACCTGGCAGTTGATGGAGGGGTATCCCTTGCGGTTAATGTAGACTCTACCCCGCTCACCGGCTGGTGCCTTGATGCGTATGTGCGCAGCAGTCTATTGCACCCAGCACCTCAGGGTATCCCGCTATTTGCTGGAAGAGACGATATTGCTGGCCACAACCTCACGGTCACTAGGGACATATATATGATCACTGACATGTGGTGACATGGCATCCAGGAACTGGTGCAGTACCCTGGAGGCTGATGCCTGTGATATCCCCATCATATCGCCAGTTGGTCTCTGAAAGGTACCTGTTGCTAGTATTCTTAGGCCAGCACATACCTTGGTTTCCACTGGGATGGGTTCCTCTCTGTTGGTTCTGTGTGTGAGGCGTGGCCTGCACAGCTCAACAATCTGCTGCAGGAGCTCTCTGTCCACTCTATAGCGCACTACTATCTCCAGCTCATGTAACCCATGGTAGGTGACCCTAGGCCTGTATACTCTTCTCCTTCTCCTCACTCTGGGTTGTCTGTCAGCATCTGCATTATCACCACCCTCGCAATTCGCCTATGTCTGATTATAACAGCTATGGCAGCCCCTAGCATTTCTGCTCTGAGTTCTGCTTTTTCAGGTTTCAACTCTGATAGCTTAGTTTCTGGCAGTATCTCTTGTGAGAAACAGCCTGCACTGCTCTTTGTTGTGTTTTAAGTGCTGGGTTGGGCTTCTAGTCTGCCTGTGTAATTGCCTGCTTCTAATTGTTTCCACCAATTAACTTTAGTAGTATCTTCTGGCAGTTTCCTGTATTTTGGTTGTTTCCTATTTCCTCTCTGTTTCCTGAGGGGAGCAATGTGCACACCGCTTAAACACGCCACAGTAACTTAAACGCTGTACACATCCCTACACGGTGTTACACGCTACAAGACACATCCTTACACGGTGTTAGCTAGGCTGATTCATGCTAAAACGCTACAAGACACCGCCTTACACACGCACGCCAAGAAACCGTTGTAAACAGTTTGCAACACGCCCCACATGTTGAACCTGCCTTACACGCTACACGCGCCAAGATGCACGTATTTCAAGAAACTTAGAGTGTAGGGATAGCATATGCCCTCAATTTCTTGACATTCCCAGTGTTCTGTTGGGACACACCTCCCTCCCTGATGTCTGTCTGTCATCTCTTACCTTACATTGCCCTCCAATCTGGTACATTTCTTTCTATCCTTCCCCCCCATGATGTCACCTACCTCTTACTCTGTTCCTCCCCCTTCTCTAACTCTTACACGACTCAGAAAGTGCTCATTACTTATGTGGCAGTGTGATTCAGTATTGTAAGCCTCATTTACATAGGATTGCCTAGTAATGCTTAGTTACATATCTTACACGGAGCTTCCCCCCCTTGACAACCACTAAACGGAGGCCATATTGTTTTTGCTCTGCAAGTCCCTCCATTGACTTTCATGTAATACATAAATCCCACAATTGTGGGCTTATAAGCTTCGGTTTTCAGTTTTAGGTAGCGCACCCGCTTGCGCTGGTGTGCGCTACAGTTAAACACATAAATCCGTGAAAAAAAAAAGTTATATAACTTTTTTGCAACATTTTTCATGCCAATGGCCACATATTTGGCCATTGGCATGCTTAATATAACAAATGCACCTTTATTTGGAGCTGACATAGCTCCGTTTTTAATTTTGCAGAAATGTACTCAGTTGTCAGCTGAGTACATTTCTGCAGGTAACACGTCCGTTACACGGACTGGTTTGGGCTTCGTGGATCGCTCACATACCTCATTTGCATATCTTGGAGCTGCAAATGAGGTATTGAGCATTTCCACGCCCACTCCGTGTAAGAGACGTGTTAGCTGTCTCTTACACGGAGATTTGGGCTGTTGCTGAATCAGGAGGCTTACACGGAGGCTTACACTACTCTTGAACTCCGTGTAAGCCTTCCTGAATCTGGCCATATGTCTTCCAACATTGATATGTGATAACCTCTATCAACAAAAAACTTTTTTAATTTAAATGCCTCTACAAGAAAAACATTGTCTTTACTGGTCAGTCTACTCAACCTTATAAACTGTCCTTTGACTAGTCCACGCTTCATAAATTCAGGATGTAGACTGTGATAATGTAAAAATTGATTTACAAAGGTTGATTTTCTGAAAATATTACTAACAAGGTTACATCTGTCTTCACTGAAACTCAAGTGAATGTCCAAAAAATCTATCTCTTCACCAAAATGACCAATGGTGAATTTTAAAAAAACAGTAGAAGTATTGAAGAATTCAACTAGTTTTTCAAAAGATTCCAAATCACCATCCCATAGAAAAATCAAGTCATCTATGTATCTTTTATATAGCCTGATGTTCTTAGCTAGTGGATGTGAATACAAATATTTGATTTCCCACATTGTCATGACTAGATTGGTAAAGCTAGGAGCAACCCTAGACCCCATAGCAACACCTGATATTTGTTGGAATGTAGAATCTTCAAATATGAAAAAATTATTCTCTAAAACTATACACATCAGGTCACAGATAGTACTGACCAAATTGTTGTCAAAACTTGTATAGCTGTTTAAGAATTCTCTCAAATACTCTACCCCAACTGATTGATCAATACTTGTATATAAAGATGTTACGTCTAGGGATGCCAGATACAGTCGCTTGCCATCTAATTTTAACCGACTTAACAGTTCTAATAAATGCCAGGAATCTCTAAGAAAAGATGTTGTACTCTGAACAACTGGATTCAAATGTTTGTCCAACCAAATAGAAATAGTTTCAGTCTTGGAATAACCTGCTGCTACAATAGGTCGAAAAGGTATATTTTCACCTTGCTTATACAATTTGGGAATGCCAAATAAAGTGGCCAGTTTTGGATATTCTACATACAAGAAATCATAAGTTTCCCTGTCAATGTTGCCTTGAGTGAAAAGGTCAAGTAGTGAAAGATCTACTTGTTGAAAACTTTGTGTAATAAATACACTAGAAATCAACCTATAACTGTTAGAGTCGCTCAATAGGTCCTTCATAGTATTAACATAATCACTTGTATTCATAATTACCACTGTACCCCCCTTGTCAGCCTTCATTGCTCGCCATTCCTTCTTATTAGCCACTAACATTAGTGCTTGTAACTCAGACTCAGTTAAATTAGCATCATAATGATGTGTCTGCTTGTCTAATTTCCTAAAATCAAACTCGCAGAGCTTACCAAACACAGATATGGTGGAATTTAAAAGGGAGTTATAGGTACTTTTTTTCATATAACTGTTTTCACAACTGACAACTTTGGTTATACCTTCAAAAATAAATTTCAAATTTAACTTACGAAGGTATAGCTTTAAGTCAACTATTAACTTACTAGTATTGACTTTATTTGAGGGAACAAAGGAGAGGCCCTTCTCTAATACAGAATTTAACTCACTAGGTAATACTTCGCCAGTCAAATTTAAAACTGAAATTTTTAATTATTTTTCCGGTTCTTCCCCCTCCCTTTGTTTCTTGTTTGAATCCTTCCTGACCACCTTGGCGTTTTGACATTTCCTACTTTGTCTGTCAAAAAAGGACCTGAATGATTCACAAACTTAGTTTTACCTAAATTTTTGGTAGAGGTAGTAGTGTTAGAAGATGTAGAAGGAGCAGAAGAAGCAGCAACATTTGAAACTACATGTGCATATGTAGAATTAACATTGCCAGTATCAACAAGCTCATTACATGTGTTGTTATTATCTACAGCACCAACATTGTTAGAATTGAGATGTAAATCATTCCCTACACAAAACAAATCATTATTTTGGTGATTTTGTTCCACAATGTCAGCAACTGTCACAACATCTCCCTTGTTACCCTTTTTCTTTTTTATAGAGTAAGCAACATTATTAGCATATGCAAAAGTGTCTCTTTTAAACTTCTTCCGCTTTCGTTCAATTATAGAAGCGCAAAGCCTATCCACTTTGGCATTAATGCCAAAGTAAAGCGTAAAAATGCTATTAAAAGCTTCACAACTTCTGATGTTTCTGTCCAACAGTTCAACACGTTCTTTTAATACAACTAGTTCAGCTTTATAGTGTTCAATCAGAGCACCCATGTATGCCAGACCAGCATTGTTAAAAATCTCTACCAATTTAAGGTACAAACAATCATCTTCGACTACACAATTGGGAAATTTAAAATGTCGTAAACCTAATGGTACACATTTGGAATGTACGCATTCTTCCAAATAGAAAACCTCGTTTTGAAGTGAAACACACTTCATACAAGCTTTTTCCAGCTCAAAAATGTCTTTTTTACAAGTGGCAATAAAGTCAACATTTGACAAATTCACATTCTCACTTACTTTAGCTGCATTACCAGTATCTTCCGTACGTTGAAAAGGATTACGAAAGTCAAGAAAAGTTTGTTCAAAAACCTTTTCGTTGTTAGCAATGTAATCCTTGTGTTCGCCAGAACCGGGTGTAACCAAACGAGATGTTGAGCTCATACAAACTTGCTTGGACCCTCCTTCTTCGCGCGAAACAGAAGAACCAGATCCGCTACTCCTTGGGCTCTCAGAATGACGTTGTTTACTGGTAACAGTAGTACCGCCTTCTCCCTTCTGCCGGGCAAACGCTGCTGCAACTGTCTCCTTAATGACAGTATTGACCAGCTCAAACAGATTGCCTCCCAACTCAGGAACTGGATAAACAGAAAGATTCAATAAAGACTCTTGACTTGAGTCCACTCCAGCCATGTCCAACGAAAAGTTAAAACTTTAAACAAACAAACCACACGAAAACTAGATAAAACACAAGGTCAGAACTAGGTAGAGATGACAAATGAAGAGTCATAAAATGTTGTTTTACGCGTTTCGTTCAATTTAATCCACCATGAACTTCATCAGAATAACAGTCAAAAACTAGTGAACACATAAGTAGTATTTCAAAGTGTCCATGTGACTCTGTTATCCAATAACAAACATAAAGCACTTAGCCACTGATTAATGTATTAAAATCAAATAATAAATGCAATGATAACATATAAATATCATAACATCTTGTGTTAACTTTAAGAAATTTAGATTTTCAGTCTTGGAGAAAGTTGACGATGCACAATTTACGGGGAATTTTAAAATTAAATTGGAATGTAAAGAAGCTTTATGGCAAATTCTGCTTAAAGCAGATGAGCCTCCTGGGCTCAATGATATTATAAATATTAAATGTTTTTTACAAGCACAAAGACCTTAGAAAATGGATAAACAAGTATTATCTTGTTTATTAGATATATGTTATGACATTTATATGTTATTACTGCATTTATTATTTGATTTTAATACATTAATTAGTGGCTAAGTGCTTTATGTTTGTTATTGGATAACAGAGTCACATGGACACTTTGAAATACTACTTATGTGTTCACTAGTTTTTGACTGTTATTCTGATGAAGTTCATGGTGGATTAAATTGAACAAAACGCGTAAAACAACATTTTATGACTCTTCGTTTGTCATCTCTGCCTAGTTCTGACCTTGTGTTTTATTATAAGAAGATCACCACAAAAAGATTTTAGGATAAGTAGTGGCAACAAGCATCTCAGTTAGTAGTCCTTTGTACATATAAACTTTGAGCACAAAATCATGGCTTAAACAATTACTTTTGTCATTTATGCATGTGTCCATTAGATGGTGGTGTAAGATTAGAAATAAAACATAAGGTCTTTAGAGGAAAGTACATTTTAGAATGATTTTTATAAGTTTATTTTTATAATTGGTGTTTTTTATAATTGGTGGTATATACACAGAATTGATATTTTTAATTTGATATTTTTTAATAAAGTTCAGGTTTGTAAAATGTCATAATGCAATGATTTTGATTTATATGTACATAAAAGTAACAGTGTAGGGTTCAATTTTCTTATTGGTTTATCGAATAATTAAGAGTTCTTTTTTATTAGTGGTTGTAATATATGAAAAAGAATTGATATGATGGATTGTTGTAGCATCTAAAGAAGTCTTGATTGGGTGAGATGAAAACGTGGTGATCCATTAAGTGTTTATATATTGGAGTACAATAAAGGACTGTGTGAGATAATACATTTGGTTTATTCCTTCTGAGTGCCTTTGATATTCATTTTGTAGTTTTAGTCAAAATTATTGGTTAAGGTTTATAGGTTCAAAGGTTCATAGGTTTATACTAGGCTCTCTGCCCTAGGGCATTTACAAGCCTAGCCAGAGTGTGTTTGGCTTTCGCCAGCCTTTGAACTGAGTTTACTGTGCCCTTTTTAAGGTTTGTTTACTGTGCCTCTGTCTAGCAGTGACACAGAAGTAATCCCCGGGGTAAACCTACCATCTCCATTCCACTCGTCAAGATTCCTCTTGAAGAGAGTCAGTGAGGGGCTCTGCCTAACATGTACTGGAATGCTATTCCAGAGCGAAGGGAGCCTCTGGGTTATGAATCTGTCCCTCCAGCATGTCCTATTTATTTCTGTTCTGAGGTTTAAGTCCCTCGAGCGCATAGCTCTAAGGGATTTGGATTTTCTGAGGTTGAGCATGTCAATTAATTCCGGGTTGGACATAGCTTTATACGTCAGGCATAGATCTCCTCTAAGTAGGCGGTATGCAACTGAGTAAAGCTGGAGTTTCTTTAACCAAACAGCATATGGCATCTGTTTGAGTCCCTTGATCCTCTTTCTGAGGTACTTTTGGGGTCTTTCTAGTTGCTGCCAGTGTCGGGTAAGGTACATCCCAAATGGGGCATTGTATTCTATTATGGGCCTGATGAGGGATGAATAAAGGAGCACAATGGCCTCTCTTGATCTAGATGTGAATCCTTTCATAAGGTGGGCTATATAGAAGGTCTTTCTAACCACTTTGGCAATGTGGTTGTTGAATGAGAGATTACTATCGACTTGGGTCCCCAGGTCCCTAATTACTTCCTCTGTATTTAATGGGTTACCACCTATATGGTAATTTGTGGGCACTTTGTTTTTGCCAAAGGGTATGACTATACACTTTTTGGCATTTAGCTTTAAGCCATGGCTCTGGCACCAGTTATCCATATCTGTGAGACCCTTTTGAAGGATGCTCGTGTCAGCTGGAGAGTCAATTATGGTGCCTAATTTGCAGTCATCTGTGAACTTGGTCAGCCACAGTCCTCCCATGTTAGCCTGTACCTCCGAAAAATATATACCGAACAAGAGAGGTCCCAGGACTGAGCCTTGCAGGACCCCACTTGTAACTGGTTTCGAGTCTGACATGGCTCCAGCAAATCTGACTCTGTGGGTTCTATCTTTGTGCCAGTTTGTAACCCATCTAGTGACATAGGGGTTTATATTTAAGCTGGATAGCTTATCTATGATGCCTGAGTGGGGTATTGTGTCGAATGCCTTTGCGAGATCCAGGTAGGCTGTGTGGACTACCTTCCCTTCATCTATGGCCTTGGTGACTGTTTCAAAGAAGTCGACCAGGTTCAAGAGGCAGGATCTGCCCTTAACAAAGCCAAATTGGGTGGGATCTAGTGTCTGTAGGTCCCCAATGTCTTTGTTTATGAGTTCCATGATGATCCTCTCCATAGCTTTGCAGACTAGGCTAGTCAGGCTTATGGGATGATAGTTTCCGGGGTCCGTAGAGGTACCACCTTTGTGGAGTGGGACCACTGTTGCTGTACACCATTCTTTGGGCACATATTCTGTAGTAAGGCTGAGATTGTACAGCAGATTTACGTGAGGGTTTAGTTCTTCTTGGAGTTCATGTAGGACGCAACTCGGGACACCATCTGGTCCCATTGATGCTGTGTTTTTTGCTTTGGAGAGGGCGGCTTTCACCTGAGCATCTGAGATGTTAGGGAGGCAGCACTCTGCTGGGATAAATATTTGCTCTTTTGGGGGAGGGGAGGGTTTGCACTGAACCTGTCTGCCAGGATGTTGGCCATGTATGTAGGTTCAGAGTATTTTTTGTCATTTTGGATCAACTCTGAGCATATCTGGGAGTTGCATCCCAGGTTTCTAACATAACTGAAGAAGGCCTTGTGATTATCTTTAGTTTCCTGTGCAATTTTTCTCTCGAAGCTGGCCTTGGACGATTTTATGAGGGATTGTAGTGTTTTGCTAGTACTGATCAGAGATGCCTTCCCTTTTAGGGATTTTTCTCTATCATGTAGTAGCTTCCTCCTTCTGTTGTACAACTTATTTATGGCTGCGGTCCACCAGACTGGACACCTGCCTTTGGAAGATTGGGTCTTGGTTTTGTTTGGGATAGCATGATCCATGCATTCCTGGAGGTGTCCATAGAATGTGTTTATATGGGATTCTGCAGTTTGGGCCATAGTTTCCACTTGCCCGGGGGCCTTGAAGTATTCCACCTCAGTTTTGAGAAGTGTGAAGTTCACTTTTGAGAAGTTTTTCACTGTAGTTTTCTGGGCTGGGGGTGGGGTCGGGATGTGGATATCCAGTAAGATTCATTTATGGTCCGATCTTACCAATGAGGGGTATACCTCTGGTATGGAGCATAGAGTCCCCATGTTGGTGATGATTAGGTCAAGTATGTTTTCCCCTCTTATGGGAGTGGTGACTAGTTGTTCCATAGCATTTGAGTTTATAAATTCTAAAAACCTTTGGGCTAGGGTGTTGGGGCTTGAGTAATACTCCCAGTCTATATTTGGGTAGTTGAAATCACCCAATATAACGGTGTTTGGAGAGATCTTCATATTCTCCAGTGTTCTCAGGAAAGCCGAGTGGGATTCCTGATTTTGAGAGGGTGGTCTGTAACATGCTACAAACTGAAAAGCAGTTTTGCCCACTGTTAGTTGCACATGGATGGTCTCCTATGCTTCGTGCAGCACCACTAACCTGGAGGTGTGGGTATCTTTGATGAATATGGATACACCTCCCTCCTTTTGTGGATCGGTCTGAATTTTGGGGCCGAAAAGTATGATATGAGGTATAACCTGGTAGTGCTGGTGTGCTCTCTGGAGACTTGAACCAGGTTTCTGTCACTGCACATATATCGATGTTCTCCATACTGAGGAGGGCTTTGAGTACGTGCATCTTGAGGTTTAGACTTCTGGCATTTAGCAGCATTACCCTTAGTTTCTTATTCATTGTGCTGTCTATGGAGGTGGGTTCATCTTTTGAGCCTTGCCTAAAAAAAGGCACTATAGGGGTGGCAAGAGCCTTTGCCAATATCCGAAAGCCCAGGGGTGACAGGTGCAAGCCTTCCCTAGCGAAGCAACGTGGCTTGTCGAGCATGTCATCCCAGGCTGACAGACACTGGATCCCCTTTGAATGACACCAACATTTTAGCCAATTGTTAAAATCAATCATTTTGTCTTTATACTGTGGCATCATTCTAGGTGAGGGTAAGATGCTGCTCAAGGTCAGGGTCATACCGGCCTGTGCTACATGATCAGAGAGCTCCTCTATGTCTCTTTTCATGTAGTCGAGGGAGGTACGTCTCAGGTCATTCACACCAGCATAGACAATGACTGAATCATATTTGTACTTGCTTTGGAGTGACATGAGTGCTTGTGTTATGTGGCGGATCCTAGCGCCCGACAGGCAGCTCACTGTGACCTTCTCTTTGTTCAGCCTGGTGAGTGGGACGTCAGTGTGTCTGACTATAGAATCACCTATTACAAGTGTATCAGGTGTGTTATTTAGCCTTAAGGGCTGTGACTGTTTGGCACACTGACTTTGTGAGCTATGTGTTGCACATGTTTTGTTTTGGGGTAGTGTTTGCTTGGATGTCTGCTTTGGAGGTCTCTGTTGTTTAGGCAGATTTTTATTTAGAGCCTCCGAGTATGTTTTTGTGTGTTTATGTGTTTGGTTTGCTGTTGTGATAGGACTATGTGAGACTGGATTTGTGATGTGTGAGGTTACCTTCTCCTCCTGACTGGTTGCACCAGTTCTGAGTTGAGAGAGCTCAGCCTCCAGTTTGGCTATATGGTTGCATCTCTCACATGTATTTGAGCTTGTTGGAAGGAGGAGAGGGTTGTCTGTGTACATGAGATAGTTGAAACATTACCTCACAATTCCCAGATTCACCAGCTGGACTGGAGAGGAAACCATTAACTGACCTTTGGACATGTTAGAATAGTATAGGGAACTCCTTTATCACTGAAACAAGAAAGGACCAGTAAGGGGACAAGGTACTCGAAGGGAGTATATGAGGATGTAGTGCTTTTAGTTTACTAGTGCAGAGTTGTAAGATTGCTTATATGGGCAAGTGCAGGGCCTTAGATTGAGAATAGGGTGCTTAATTTGAGAAATAGAGTATTTCTAAGGGAAAAAGTTAAGAGTAGACTTTGGGGAGCTGGGAATAGTTTAAACCTGATTAAGCAGCGCTACCTGATGCTGCGCTATGCGCGGAATTGCACAAAGCCGCGCTAAAGCGGGTTTTTATGCAGGGAACTTTAAAGAGCTAGAAATTGGCCCAAAACAGCCAGTAGACTACAAGATTATTGTGCTGAGGTCACTCCTCCAGGGACAGATAGGCTGCTCAAGGCTCCCCACTCCCACTGGTGAGCAAAGAAACTTCCTTCTATCCAAGTAAGGAAATGGGCAACACAGGAATTATCCAAAAGTCCAGAATACAGCAATGCCTGTATAAGGGACTATTCTAGGTTAGGAAGGTGGGAAACAAGAATATTTTAGCTCCTATTTTTTTTTGAGGTAACTGTATACTGGCATCAAGGCACATAGTGTTTTCCCTTACAGAAGTAGAAATGTACATCATACACCATTGTTTTCTATGTCCAGCAGCATGACATTCATAAATATTCACATTCCTTTCCATGCTGACATTTAATACCATTAGTAGTGACTATGAATCAGAGTATAGAACATTGGCATACTAAACTCAGGGCACAGAAAGCTTGAATGCATCCAAGCACTACATGTATGAATGCTAAGACCCTTCTTTACATCACTGTTACAATATTTGTATTTACTTGAGATACTCCAATGTGCATTCCGTGAGTGCTGATGAAAAGTGAGCATTCAAGGATGCATAAATTTACTATTTAGCCGTGAAAATGTCCTGTATGTCTCTGTTACTGAATGCAGTAATACTATAAAGTATTAACAATCAAATACACACTCACATACACACACACACACACACACACACACACACACACACACACACACACACACACACACACACACACACACACACACACACACACACACACACATAAGGTCAGGCCTTAAAAAAAGACTGAAGCAAACACTTCAGCTCTGTCCTAACCTCTTTCATTATTTACTTTTTGCCCTCCTGGGGCAATATGGCAGACACCTACCACCATAACTCATATTTCCTTAATAGGTCATTTGCAAATGTTTGGCTAGCAATTTCCTTTTCCCTGAAGAAATGCCACTGACAGTTACTTTGTCAGTAATGTATTTCAAACAGTTACACTTAAAGTTACATTTTGAAAAAGTACACACAATAATGCATGTTTATATACAGGAAGAGGTCAAAGTACTCAGTAATGTTACACTGAGTACTGTAGGTGTAGAGAATATGGCCTTGTACTAAAACAGTCTGCTTTCTAAACTCAGGTCATGGTCCTGCATTGCCACACTCTACTTTCCAGGCACCGAGCATGTGTACATTCACTGTCAGACTATGATTTCAAGGGTTTTAAGCCATGGCCCTGTACTGTCTTAGTCTGATTTCCAGATCCTCATCCCACAAGACTATACTTCCATGCTTTACTTTCCAGGCCATCTGCTCATGGCCTCATACTGTCCAATTCTGCTTTCCAAATATTCCATTAATGGGCCTGTGCTACCCTACCCTGTTTTCCAGGCACTCACTGTCTGCATTTGCACTGTTGTGTGCTTTACAGACATTAGTTCCCTGTTCTGAATGGACATACCCTTCTTTCCAGTCACTGAGCTCATGTCTCTACTGCTATACTTTGCTTTCCAGAAGCTTGCCCTTGGCCTTGCACTGTCAAATGTTTTATTTCCCCAGGAATTTAGCCCATGGCCATGTACTACAATGGTGTTCTTTACAAGTACTTAGATCATGGGCCTGTGCTGGTAAACTCTGCTTTCAGGGCACTTAGACCACATTTCTATACCTCCAAACTCTGCTTTCCAGGTACTTGCCTCTGGCCTTGTCCTGATACACTATTTCCAAGCACTCAGCTCATGACTCTGTGGAGTCAGTGCATGTTCCTATGAACCTGGAGTTAGCTTAGTTTGTGGTAGAAGGTACATGGGGGGACACAATGTCTCTACACTACTACCCCCACACAGAAAAGCAGCAAATTTCCCTTATTTTTGAAAGGACAATCAGATGGCAAACAAGTCATGTTAAATGAATATTCATTTCATTCTTATAATAGTATTTTGAATGAAGCTGTACAGTGAATGGTTCCTTGGGACTATAGTCTGTCTTTTGGTGGCAAACATAAAGGTCATGCTAAAATAAATCTTATTTTTGAGATTACCCTTATTGCTCCTTTTCATTTTTAACACACCCAGAATTTGGAATTGAGTTTGTATCAAATTCCTGACATCATTTTGTAAATTAATTATTCTAACCCATCAGCTTAAAATTGTTTGATATCTTAGAAGTAGCTTACCAAGTTCCAAAAGTGTACATATATTTTTTGCAATGACAGGTTATGCAAATCATAGTCCTCAACCTGCACTCCCCTGTTCTTATGTGTGTTACAGTCAGGGAAATGCACAAATGAAGTTTCTTGTTTTAAAAATGTTTTATTAGTTTTACCAATGTAATAATGTTCAATTATATATAACAGTAGAAACACAAGTCATAAACTATGTACATTATTTACATTTGACCTGAATAAATTAAATTATAAAAAAGAAAATCAAAGTGTGAACATTTTTGCATAAAATGAAAACTAGTACAAATTAAGTTTCTGATGTTTTATGCTCTTAAATGGTTTTACAGAATGGTGCCTTTGATTAGCTCTCTAGAGAACTTAGCCTTAAAAGTTAATAAAATAAAATTTTCATTATCTGGCATTAATAAATATATAATAAAAAGCTCAATGTTTTTCCTCAGAAGTAAAGGCTTAAACACCATTCCTGGGTTTCAGATTTGTGTTCAGCCTATGCATAAGCAAATTCTGCAGCTTCTGACACACCTTTCTGTCTTTTATTGATCTATGTAATAACCTTTCTGTCTTTTATTCATCTATGCATTTGTTTTTAACTAAGAAAAGCTGCCTGTAAAGGCTACTGTGACACCCATAAGTGTAGATGACACAGCTACAGTCTTCTCCCTGGTCACAACGTAGAATGAATTAAAACATTAACTTCCAAGACATGCACCAGAAAAGTACTGTCAATGATAATTTTTACTGCTATCAAGCAACTGAATTGTGTCTGTTTTTATGTTATTTTATTGTATTTAAGCCTTACACATAAATGGATGTAACTGCTTTACTAACATGAGGAATGAAAATATCCCAGAAAAAGAAATACCCAACAACAGAATTGCCCTAAAGGCGAAAGTTAATATCTTGGCTAGTTATACAGCTGGTAGTACCACTGAGATACATTTTCTCTCAGTATTTTACTATTCTATGTATACATACCAGTGTGATGACAATGTGGGGTGCATTACTGCTTGATAAGTGTAAAATGGACAGGCAGAAGAACAGCCCTGCTGGGGAAAACAGCCAACTTAACCTGACCCTTTTCTATGAAAAAATGATATAAATATGGCATGTACACAGCACTCATTTCATTACTGCACCACATCTCTCATGAAAGATATGTCAAATACCACTTCCCCTCCACTCTCAACTCAGACAGATTACTAGTGAGATAGTTTTTATCATAAACAGGTGTCTACCTCAAACTTTAAAAATGTCTACTCAAGCTAAAATCTATAACCTTTGCAAATAGCTGCAGATGTATTGGCTTAACCTGTATCCATCATAATTAACAGGTCAGTGCAGGAGTCATGTCTCTGCCACATGGAGTTAATGTTATTTTTTTCCATTACATAAAAGGACAAGCCTACAGAACTGACCAGCTACAGACCAATTGCTATTCTTCCACCCCATCAAAAATCAGAGAACTGTGTCCACTCTCAGTTACTTCAGCATCTTCTACAGATGGACCTACTTTCTTTGCTACACAAAATGGAGACTGTCCCAGCCATAGCGCAGATTCAGCTCTATTGATATTGTTAAATGCAATTCATAATAACATAAATGATTGTAATATGGTTTCTTTGATTTTTCCAGGTCTCTCCATAGCATTTCACATGGTGTCATATCCAAAATTGTCACAAACTATCCAAACAATCACTCGTTCAACAAGTACTTTACTAATATAATGCAATGAGTTAAATGTCACAATACTTAGCTGTTCTAAGCATAACCACAAATGTACTCAACTGTTCATTTCAGTCACATTTTTATTTAAGATGTTCATAAATGACAGCTTCAGCTACTAAATATGAAAACATAATAAATTATGCAAACACCTCTTCTTTCATTTGCTCTTTCACACACTAATCTGAGCTATAAACCCTTATCCAATATCCAATAATAGTTTTCTTCTGCTGAGACCTGATTAGAACAACCTCAACTCATACTTAACAGTAACAATACAAGCAACTGCCTGTTTGCTCCAAATCATCATTTAATGTGAACTTAAAATTAGATTTTCATACACAGAAAGCTATACAATCATTACAAATGAATAAAGCAATATCTGACTGAAAAAGTCATAAAACTACAGAAATAGGATATCTACTCAACAGTATATCTGTTTCTACCACCTTTACCAAATTACAATCCACCTAGCTTGCTAAACTTGATATAATAAAATAGCTAAGTTTCTAACCAGCTTACCTAATAGCACTCATTACTGCATAGTACTCTGACAGCTAAAATGGTAAGGGGGTTTCCCAATCACCTCAATACAGTTCAAATTAAATGTATGTGACAACCCACCACTGCCAAGCAGTAATCAAGTAGCCTATGCCTCATCACTGGCAACAGTGGGGAAATGTTCACTGAGAGGATAACAGGTACACACATAGTATTCCAGATGTAGCTCTCTGCATCAAGTGCAATTTCCCTTAAGAACACACAGAGACCACAGTCAGTCTGGGCCTGGTTTCTCCCTCTTTCTCCAGATTCCCAATAAGACTCCCCACTGGCACAGCTATAGAGTTGAGATCTCAGCTGAGTGACCAAGCCAAGACCTTCAGCACCCTATCTGTCCAACCAGTGTTTCGTGTCCCTGCCCAAGTAGCTGATGCACACATACTCTGAAAGGATTGATTTACACACACACACACACACACACACACACACACACACACACACACACACACACACCTGAGAAAGGCTGGTACAGGTTTACTAGCTATGCCCCCTTCTGCCCAGACTATAAGGTAGTTTTCACTGCCACAAGTCACTCCTTATCAGCTACTTTAGGGCCCTTAGCAAAGGGTGTCCTATCTTACTGTGTAATATTTATATTAATACAAATGGTAGTTTGACCAAGAGCAAGGCTGTTAGGAGTGACCCACACAGTGTCACCAAATAAATATGTAAGTACTCTCAAATCTTAAATAGCTTTACAAAGTACAGCCACAATGAAAGGTGTCAATATATTTAATAATAAATAGTAAAAGAACAAGACAATACTGAATATATATTCATAGTGACATCAGAGTTCAAAACCACAGGAAATATTTACAATAACATTCCAGCACAGGCTCACACAACTAAAGAAAAATATCTAAACTAAGCTTCACTATATTCCTGACTATATCTAAGAGAATTAGACTATTCCCTAGTAACTTGCTATTAGAGCAAGGCAGATGTGGTGAATGATTGTCAGGTTCAAGACAGAATGCAGAATGCTCTGTCTCACTAAGAGACTACTCAAAATAATATCTCAAATATTATTGCTGGGATAGCTTGCAGGATGACATCACTTCTTGTCATCTGACTTCTAGTTCCCAAGCCAAAACCCCCATTGCTAGAAGCTGACAGCATTTAGCATCTATTTGTAAAAATATATGGACAAAGTCTTTTGCTCAGATCTTTGGCAGATGCTGAAACTCATAAAATAATTGCATTTTTTCATGCTTTAAAAGTAGCAATAAGTTCACTCCAAGGACAATACAGAAAGCTTACTAATTACATACCTTGCATCTCTAGCTGCATTGAGAACTTGAGATATGTCATCTTTATTGCATCCTATAAAGTAATTTAATTTTAGATATTTTTCTAAAGTTTGCTGGACTGAGGTTAACTCTCCAGTTTCCTCTGTTAAGCATATACATTTAAACAGTTACAACAGCACAAGTACATTTCTGTTCTCTTCCAGTAGGGCACACTGTGGATACATTTTAAACACATTTTACAAATACCTTATCAACACAAATATCTGTACAGACCAGTTTGATATACATATGACATACAGTTCTAATACATTTGTAACACAAGTATCTTATATGACATGCAGTTCTAATACTTTGTAACACTAACATCTTGTATAAATTAGTTTGATATTCACCAATGACATATAATTATTTACAAAATTCCAGCTAGCTGTGCTGACAATGTACACATAATAGCTTAAATAAAAATGTTTAGTTCTAAGTCCACTTCTTCGGTGGTATTCATCACCTAGAAACATTTGCTTTAAAGACCTCTGCCTCTACACACAATAAATCACACAATTCTTGTGGTGATGTTATATACTCAAACTACATCCTAAACATTGGAATAAACTTCCTTGCCCTCTAACACAACTAAATAACTTTCATGATTTCAAAAAATAAATAAAAATAAAAAACTCGTATCAAAGCCACTCTTTCTACACACATCGCTAATTATACCACACTTTAAACTGAAAGAAAATAGGTGCACATATTTGGACATATTCACATGAAAAGAATTTTGCAAAGGTAATAATAAATATTTACTTTCTCAGATCTATCATATGAATAGCTATGGTAAAGATCATTTGAACTTTTCCAAATGTCATGAGAGATATTGCTTAATTAGAAATATTGTTTACATTTAATGGTTAACGATGAACTAAATGAACTCAGTTTTATTTCAGAAAATATAAAAGATAATTCTGCGCTTACATCTAGTATCTTATATTATTATAAGCATCAATAACATGAGATTGATCAACTTTCTCTATGATAAAAAAAGAGAATTTATGAGAGGCAGTGCAAAAAGTGCTATGTCTTGATATGGCATTGTTTGCATCCTTCTTTTCTATGGTGAGTAAATGTTCCCTAATTTTTGTACTCAAGTTATGTATAGACTTGCTTTTGTAGAAACTATCACAGCTTTTGCAACAGGCAAGATAGACCACTGATTTGAGGACAGTGTGTAATATTATCATTGAATTGCATATTTAAATCTTTAATTGGGTTACTTGATTATTTAATGAAGAAGTTCTGATGTTTATATATAATAAAAGCACTCAAATGTTGTAGTCTGTGTTTATTTTAACAGTATTCTACTGAACAGTGCATACGTCTGGTCCACAGGAACCTCACAGAGGTTTTTTCAAATTTTATTGTGATATATTCCTTCAGTCTTAACTTACATAACACTTTGAAACCAGATAGCATGCTATTGTTACCTCAAGCAATTACATGGTACTAAATTCCAAACATTGACCCCCATATTTATTCCTATCACTTAGGCTGATGATGAATAACCGAGACATTTTCCAGATTCCAAAATGAGTTATTTCATCCATTCTACTGTAATATGTAGAAATTTTATGTTGCCACAGAATGTCAATATAAAACTTTAAAATATCAGCTTTGCCATGGCATACAGTGAGACCATACCACATAGTTAGATTAGCTTTTTTGTGATAGCAGTTAATGGTATAGCAAGTATTATATAGTGACAACCAACATGCCTGCAGCCCCAGAATTGATGGATCTGTTCTTCCACTAGCAAGGAATCTGTTCACACCAGTAAGGACAATATGTGGTCCTGGTAGCATGTTACCATGCATTGTTGCCTTCAAACACAAGAGACAACTCCAGTGTCGTCTTCTAAATTAGCATACCTCAGACATTGATTTGTACAGAAACATACTCATCCTTACCTTACACTCCCATATCCAGTACAGATACCACTAGGAGTCATAAGTGTGCAGAATTCAAGCTTTTCATGTCCATTGAGGCTCTGTCTACCCATGGTAATGTTTTAGTAATAGGTGACACTATTGTTAAGTATACAGTCACTACCCTCACCACAATGGATAAGAATGTGACAGTTGTCTTTCTAGAGTTAAGATCCAGGATATAATAATGACTCTTCCATACCTCTATCTTGGCAAATACGGTCATCTCCTGGCAGTGGTCCATTTATGAGTGCATAACTCTGTGTGTTCTGCATAGAGGAACACATAGAAAGATATGAGTGACCTTGATATTCATGTATGATGGACCTTGATATGCATGTGTCTGACATAAGAAAAACTGGTCTTGAGGAGTATTCTGTCATCACCCAGAATTACACAGAGATTCAATTACAAGATAAATGTCTTTAATAACTGGCAATGTAACTGCTGTCATTCTAGGAAGAACCAATGTGTGCCGACTGGGGATGAGATGGCTTGCAAGGGATGATCTAGTTCACCATTATGGTAATGTTTGCATTTTAACTGAGGTCTTTTTTACACTTAATTTATTTTTAAGCATAATCCCACTGTTGGACATTCCAGCCTAGGAACATATTAAATTTGTTGTACATTATGCCAACATTATTAATCAAATATCCTAACTTGGGCCCTTGCGCAACTTCTATGCATTCACATATATCAATATTTGCCCAGCATTTGTTTCAAAGTAATGAATGCACTCCCTCTGGTCCTGAGGTTAGTGTCTTCCATGTCATCAGATCTACTGGCAATGGGGGGGGGGGGTCAGTGTCAGTATTTCTCCAGGATATAATCAGGTCATTGCTTGATTCCTTGGGACACCACATTTGAACCTCTAGATGTCCAAATTACACTAACCAATTTTAATTACCACATAATAGCTAGCTATGGAACACCTTCTTTGCCCCCTTCTGAACTCAATACTTGCCTAAGAAATTACCTGAAATCCCCATTAAAACTAGCAGCTTTATATTAAAGGACTTTAGCCATCCACTGATAAAATGACTGAACTACATCCGCAGTGGTTGACAAGCCCAGTGCTTCTTTGATATCATAATTGTTAACTACCTTAATTATAAAACATGGATCTTCCTTCTTTTCCCAATTGCATTTACTCAAGGTATATTAACCACAATAGATAATACAAAAATGCTATTATTCAAAGAGAAACATTTTATTTTTTGGTTTCAATTAATAGAAAAAGATAGACTAAAGTCTGTTGAGGACCTAAAACTTGAATATGACATATACTCAAACTTTTGGCTATGCATACAGGAATGTAGACAATATATCATAAATAATTTGGATTCAATGCCAGTACATCCATTACCTAAAATCATTTTATTTCTGACTACACTTATTCAAAATATAAACACTGACAAAAACAAATTAACACATATCTACAAAATACTTAGAAATTATACAAATTTTCACCCTAAGAAATACTGGGAATATTTCAATACAATTAATAACTATGCCCCTAATGATCAAGACAAACAAAATATATTAGAATCACAAGCAAAATGTGTTAGAATCAGCCTACTACACTACATCTTCCCTGAAGTGGAAATTATACACCTGGAAATATATGCATAGATCCTTTATTACACCACACATTCTAAATAAATTCAATAAGAACATCAATGATTGTTGGAAATGCAAAGAAGTATTAAAAGCTGACTGGTCTCATATGTTTTATGACTGCATACTTCTAAAAAAATATTGGGAAGATATAAATAGTTTTCTTCAAGGTTTATTTACAGATATTTTTTTTTATTTCTAAATCTTTAATTATATTTAATACTTCAGTACATCAAAGTATTAAAAAATCCAAATATACATTAATATGGACCATATTAGCAGTAGCAAGAAAAATAATAACAATTAACTGGAAATCAGAAACTTCCCCTACGTTTCAAGAATTCAAAAACCTTTTTACTGGAGTCTGCAGTCTGGAACTTTTGACCATTAAGTCAAGAACTAATAGAAATATGTCTAGAATTAGTATGTGGAAAAATCTATCAGACTTGCTAGAAAAGTATTGATTGTATATGATCAAACCTATAATTTGTTTGATATTTATGTGAACATCATTTGTAGATAGTTATGTTGTTAGACATAGAATGATTGTTTTTTCTGTTTTTATATTGATAAAAAATGGAACATTTTATGTAATTAATTTCTTTATTCAAATTTTAATAAAATTTTTTTTTGAAAAAAAAATAATTAACTACCCTATCCAAATAGTCAGCCATCCTATTAATGTCCAAATGCCCTTGATCATATCCAAATAAAAATTGCCACTTCTTGCACACCTCCATACGCATCATTTCCTTTCATTAAATCAATTAATAAATCAGTCACCTTTTCTTTAAATCTCTTCATATGTCCCCTGCAAGTATTTCTTTGTTTAAATACCACAGAGAAGGAAACCTTCTTATTTACTTATTTGTTATTTTTATTTATTTATTTATGTATTTATTTATTTATTTATTTATTGCATTTGTTAACCGGGAAAGTTCACTGGGCCTAGAAAGAAGGAAACCTTCTTATTTATTTATTCAATATTCTTATTTATTTATTTATTTGTTTATTTACTTATCTATTTATTTATTTAGTTATTTAGTTATGTATTTATTTATTGCATTTGTTAACTGGGAAAGTCCACTGGGCCTAGAAAGAGCCCATTTTCAGTGGAGGCCCGGGGAGAAAAGCTGCATATTAATAAATAACAAAGTGAAATATTTACAAACAGAACTAGGTATGTTGAGCAGTATTTTCAAATTCAAAGAAAAAAAAATAAATTAATAGCAACAGCAGTCATAATGTTTACAGTCAAGTAATACTTAAGTAAAAAAAAAAAAAAAAAAAAAATATATATATATATATATATATATATATCTGCAGTAGACTTAGCAGAGGAGAATTGACTTGGGGGGAAAGGAGGTTACAGAAGGTCTAGAGGAGGAAGAGTCGTGCTGAGGTGACAGCAAAGGAGTATGTATTGTACAGGAGAAGAGAAATTTGTATTTTTAAAGGTTAAAGTTGAGACTCCAGAGAGAGAAATCAGGTATTGAGGTAAGTTGTTGGAATGCAGGAGCATATCATTGACTGACAGTAGCATTTTTTTCAGACCTGAGGTGGCAATTAGGGTGGTACATGGTCAGTATGGAGGACAAGGAAGGGTGGGATTCAGGTTGGTCTATTATTTTGCGGGCTGTAGTTAATTGTTGGTAAGTGAGATGTGAGGGGATTCTAGCCAATTTAGTTGATGCAAAGAGGGGCAGTACTGGGTGGAAAATTTTGCATTTGTGGCAAATTTAGTGACTTTGTTGTAGCAATAGTCTAGTTTTGATTTTAAGTTGGACTGTAGATTGGTGAGGATGAGAGTGCCATATAAAAGAGTTGGAAGGAGGAAGGATGAAGTGAGGGATATTTTAGCAGAGTGGCTAAGAAAGTAGTTGTGCCTATAAAGGGCACTAAGGTTTTGATTTTTTTTTTTTTAATGTTGCTGCAGATATGAAGGTCAAAAGTTAACTTGTCATCAATGATGACACCTAACAGTATGGTCCTAGGAACAACTTAAATGGGAGTGTTGTTTTAGGAATGAGCAGAGAAAAGTGATTTGTCAATAGGGCTAGATTTTGTGGGGGTAAATACTAAGAGCTTAGTTTTATTGGGGTTAAGGGCGAGATGGTTCTGGGATATCCAGGTTTCAGTAGAGGTAAAAGCTTCTTGGGTAAGATGCTGTAATATGGTGGGAGATTTAGAAGAGCAGATGATGGTCGAGTCATCAGTATATTGGATAACAGTACTGTGGGTAAGAGTGTTGTGAAAGTCATTAACAAATATACTGAATAGGAGGGGATCTAGAACTGAACCTTGGGGGACACCTGGGTTTGTGTTGATGAAAGGGGAAGAAGAGTGCTGCCATTTAGTAGACTGAAGTGCACTGAAGAAGGCGAATACTCAGCCAAAACCGGTTTGCTGCTTATGGATTTTTTGGGTTTGCCCTAATAAATATATCTATAAATTGTTTGTAACTTCTCCTGGTGCTGGATATATTTTTGAGTTTCATATTGGTTTAATCCGTGCACCCTGTTTCCCTGCGTGCATTTGGTTGGTCTCTAGATCGGGAAATGTACCCTTTCCTCCATGTAGTGCGATCTCGGAGTTTGTATATATAAGTAGAGGGGTGGGGGGTGCAGCCCCCCACATGAGGGGTGCAGGAGGGCTTGCCCCCCTGCAAAAACTGTTGTAGAATGTTGAGCAGCTTTGAAGACATACTACATGGTATGTCCTGTTTTGAATACGGCTGCTCGAAAATGTCGATTCGATGTCCACAAAAAACACCATTCAACATTTTTATTGTTCAGTCGTCTGTGTTCCATACAAACACGTTGGCCATATCACCTTCCAACTAATTTACACTCAGACATGTGATAGTAAACCATCTAGCCAGTTAATATTAATGTCACCTAGGATTACAGTTTCATTTTTTTATGTTATTGGCTGCCCGGGCAAGAATTTCCTCAAGAATGGGAATATTGCTGTCTGGGGGAATGTATATGACTATGATAAATAGGGTTTTACAGTCATTAAGTTTTAGGAAGGTGACAAGCAGCTCTGCAGTGGAAAAACTGGAAATGGGTTTTGAGTAAGGAATTACTGTAAAGGTGCCTGGGAGTAGTAAGGTGATGTCTCCACCTTTTTTATGAAGTCTGTCAGCTCTGAGGCAGGAGTGGTTAGGGGGTAGGAATTTGGAATCTTTGATATATATGACTTTAGCCAGGTTTTGGTGATTCATCATTGCCCTAAATAAATTCTATTGTAATCCTTTTCTGATGAACCAGTTTCTAAAATCATCATGTATGACTCCAACTTTTGCTCTGTCATAAATAGTAGCATTTAAATGACAGTCACTAACCTCATTAAATATAAAGAGAAATTTAAAAACTTACCCTTATGGTGGAGTAGCCATATAATTAAACTCAATAACAATAGTGAAAAATTACTGAATGCTTATAGGAGCTCTCATTCTAACCAACTTAACTGTAAAATATAAAAAGCTTACATGCATTACTAGAAAGCTGAAACTTGAATATGAATTTAAATATCCATTGAAACTAAAAGTAACTACAAATATTTCTTTAATATTGTCCATAGGTGAATACTAGGATAACTTCCTTGAAAGACCATTTTAAGCATAGCCAATATGTCATGGTCAGAATCAAACACTGAGCCTTGTGTTCATGAGATAAAAATCATAACCATTATGCTGAACCCACCTCAAACAGAAAGCTAAGATCTAACACCCAGCAATGTTTAGGGGTACACCACAATTATACACTGCGCACTCTTTCCCAAAAGAAATTGTTAATACCCTAGATGACAAAAATTTTGAAAATGTTTCTGCGCTCACAGTTATAACCACATCGCAGATGTAACTATCTCGGCTCTCTCAAAAGCTATGAATACCTCATCCATGGACAGTAATAACCCAACAGGTCATTTGATTATCACTACCTAAAATGGCCTCTCTGAACACATACTTAAATTCTTTGATTTAAGCCTCTCTACCACATATATTCCAGCAGTCTGGAAAACAGATGTAATGCCATTAAAATAAGGTGGCCAGAGAATGGATCCTAGTAACTAGAGAGACATTAATCTCAATAGGCTCATGCACAAAACTATGGAATGTGTTTTTCAGATCTCATTAATCCAGACACTGAACATTTCTTAAAAATGGGCCCTCATCAGTTTAGCTTTGTCAAAGGCAGATTCGTTGAAGAGCTCACTAAGTCAGTAAATAACAGCTATGTATTCTATATAGTAAATTTAGTCCTGCCTAAGGCATTTGATATCATTCAACATTTAGGCAGTATTCAAAGACTTGTAAATATTAATTTAAATCCATAAGCTGTGAGGTGCATAACTAACTTATTGTTTGACAGAACTCATGTGCTTAGAGTTGTAGGTGTCAAAGGACTTATTATCCATTTCTCAAACCTTCAAACCAACACTCCTGACATAAGTTTGTCTAAGCTTGCAGATGCTCTAAATTGGTAGTGTTATATGATTTCACTAACTCATAATTCGTCCAACATGGGTTAGATTATGTTAACAACTGGTGCTAGGAAAACGGTTTAAAATTAAAGTTAAAAATAATGTTGGGTAATTCATTCTGGAAACAAAACAAAACATTTGCATATCATAATGCTGTTTGTCTTTCGGCTTTTCCTGGTAAGGGGTCGCCACAGCAGAACTCCGGTCCGCTAATGATTGGCAGTAGATTTTTACGAAACGCCGAGGTGGCAGCTCGACGCTCAGCCTTCAACAAAGGCACGCCCATTTACACACGCATGTCTTTCGAACACTAGCCAACCGCGGGGAGGACATGCAGACTCCACACAGAAGGCACTCCCAAGACCAGCATCGAACAGGAGAACTACTTGCTGTGAGGTAACAATGCTAATTTCCAAAATCATTTCCTCTGTTGCCAAGGATGTGTTAATTCCTTACTTGTCTGCTTTGAATTGTGTGTGATGGGTGCAACATGTGTGGTACTGACAACCTTACTGACATTAGGAGTACTTTATGTGAGAGCTTTGCCCCCAGTGACTGTGTAACTGCATCTCTCACACACCATAACAGTTTGTTTTAGAATTCACTGGTTGTCAGTAAACACGAGGCAATTTCTACATTGTATCAGGATGCCCATATCCACCAAGCTGATAATAGAGACAGTAGGAAAGTTCATATCCATGGCAACAGAGCCTTTTTTATTGATTAGACAGTTGGAGTGATATTATAAAGCAATTACAGGAGTATCCTGTCTGCAGCTCTGGGGACAGTGCTTGTCACTGCAAACTAGTTCTCCTGTGTGTGACTAGGCATTGTCACTCATGGTGTCTGTGTCTGTACAGGGTAGTGCCAAACACTTGAAGGGTAACTAATAGGTGGACCCTGAAAATTTAAAGATGAAGTATTTAGACAGATATTCTGAAGTTAGAAATAAATCAAGCAACACTTACTGAAAACAAAGACATAGGTTATCAAGAATGATGACAATGTGGTAGTGAATGGCTACTGCCTGGCTACTACTAGTGCTGGTCTCACCACAGCTTCACTCTGCTGGGATGCAATGCTCCTTTGCTTCTTCTGTTACCAGAAGTAAATAATTAGCACCAATCCCAAGATGAGAAGTAGGCCACAGCCTGTTTGATGATCCACAGTGTTGTCCCAGATGATGGAAGGGTCTTAAGACTTGTTGTAGGCTTTTCCTGGTAAATACCTTGAATAGCAACCAGACCTATCAAGAAAGCCAAGCACAGACACTCACTGACTAACCAGTCAGGAACCAATGCACTCTGCTCCTTCTCTCACCAGGAGCAGAATATAACCACAGAGTCCAAGCTGTCACATATGAAGTAGTTATTAGACTTTCTTGTGATCAGCAGTCTTCAGGAAATAATGTCCCTGTGTTCCTTCTCTCACTAGGAGAAAAGAGAAGTACTAATCCCAAGATGAATACTAAGCGGCAGAATATGGGCTGCCCAGTAATTGGTGGTCTTGCAATAGATGTTGCAGATTTAAAGATAAGATGGAAAAAGGTGGTTAATATCCTAAGCATTGCAGTCTGCACTAAGCAGTTAGATAGGAAAGATGGGGTAACTTAAATGTTTGCTGTCTAGGTGGAGAACCACTAATTTTAAAAGAGAAAGGCAGATTGAAAGGGTATGGCTTTTGAAATGTCAGATAGTTTTAAACTGTTTCTGAATGCTGGACTTTAGTTAATTAGCTTGTTTTTGTAACATAATAAAGAAATGAAAAGAGCCTGCTACTCTAATGCTGACGTAAGCCATTCTCATTGCATCTCGGATTATTGTTTATGTACTTGTTCATCGTGTGGCTCAAATTCTGTCTGCGTATACGTTTCCTGGATAAGATGCAGATTTACCAGAACCATTTCTGATCTTTTTCCTTTGATAAACATACAAATCAGGGTACTAAACATCCATTCCGTAACAGCATTAGTAAACAGCACACACAAACACACACGCGCAAGCACGCGCACACACACACACACACACACACACACACACACACACACACACACACACACACACAAACACACACAATCTCAGTTCTGAAGCTTTTGTTACAAATGAAAGTATCAGTATTACTGCCAACTCCCACTTACCTATCATTTGACATTGCACATTTCAACTATGCATACAGCAAAGTGTGCACATTCTGATGCTGGAAAATCCTTCAATCAGCAAAAAAAAAAAAAAAAAAATGCAACCAAATGTATGAAACACATAGAAGGGAGGTCTGATGGCTTCATTGCATTTGATTCACTAGCAGGATTAATTTAGTTTCAGTTTGTTTACAAAGGGTAGACAACACCTATGTGTTTCTGTAGCTTAATGGTGAACTATTCAGTAAAAAGCTTACTATGGTAGAAATAGGCAGACACTTTGTTTTTTGAATAGCAGTACAGTGATGCTGAATGGTAAGTGAGAGGTTGATAAGTTATAAAAGTTTGTTTTGTCTGCTTTGAAGTACTGCAGTGCTAAGTCCAGTAAGTAGGGCAATGACTGGCAATATATATTGTATACTTAGAATTAGAAAATTCATGAATATAACCCTCATAATATTATGACTGACCAGATGAAAAACTGTATGTGACACCTTTATTTGCTAAAGACATTTAGCAGTAGCAAATTCATTGTGGCTACTGAAGTAAAGGACCCTATTCCTAAGGTAGATGCTAGCCCAGAGTGCTCTTCTCAGCATCTGCTATATATCTAGAATTGCCTCATTCTGCAGTTCATATGGAGTTACATATATCGGTGGCACATTCAAATATGATTATGAATTCCTTTTTTATGAGTCCTATTGCTCCTATTACTATTGGAACTGTCTAAGTATCTTTTTTCCACATTGGTCTAATTTCTGCTTGCAAATCCTGATATTTTATGACTTTATTCATAGCCAGGAGAATGCTATCACCAAGTGTTCAGAGTGCAGTGGAGGTGTTCCTACCGGCCCAACCGTCATTCTGTTTTCAGGATGGTTGATGATATTGAGAGATGTAATGGCTGTCCTGATGGTAAACTAACTTCTATGTATGACTTAATACTCATGAATCATTTTTCATGTTTTCTTATCCAACTGATTCAATGTAGTTTGTGGACAGTAAGTTACACCAAAGCTGTAAGTTACAACAGGAAGTGCAAGTTACTTTATTCATTGTTAAGAAGACAGTGTTCAATATTAACTTTAGTCTTCTGACATATTAAAGGTGTTAGATTTTTATTGGATACATTGTATCACATGATGTTTGGCAGAAATTTTAAATACTTTTGAACCATTTTAATCATTATTTCTGAAGAAGTTCTATAGTATTAAAAGAACAAAAGCGTTAAAAAGATATATAGTGTCCTGAGCCTTGCCTTGGCATTGGTGTTTTATTCATTTTATTTTATTTGTATTTGTTTTCTGGAATAGAGCACTTATCTCTAAGGACCTTTGAGACTTAGCCTGGGAGCAATGTCTGGTTAAGTGACTTGCTCACAGTCACACACTTAGGATCATAGGAAGTTACTAGTCTATTGGCCCTGAGGCCCTTACAAGTCTAGCCAAGTTATTTAGCCCATATTCCAACAAGTCAGCACCCTATGCCACTGTCCAGCAGGGACACAGGGGGAATCCCAGGGTTTATTTTCTGTTCCCCTTCCAGTTATCCAGGCTGCGCTTAAATGGAGACTGGGAGAATCAAACCTTGCACCACCAGATTACATAAAAATGCTCATCACTAGCTTCTTAATCCTTCAAAATCACTACCAGACAATATCTAAGCCAACTGACAATGCTGCTTTTTGGAGTAAAGGTCATATTATTTATGTATTCAGGCGTCTAAGAGAAGATTAGTTTTATAAAGACTTTATTCAGAGGTCAAATGTTAGCAACTGGTGTACCATCATTTGTACACTTGGGCTGTGAAACTTTGAGAATAAGAATGATTAGATTTTGCTTGAAACTTTGTGGTAACATTTCTGTGGTCAGAGATAAATTGAAAATGTGCACGAATGTTTGAACTATTAAGTCTGCAATTGATGATAGCATTTTTGGATTTAGATGGTAAAAGTTAGGTTTGAGTTTATAATCTAATGATTCCACGTCATGCCTTTGGCATATAATATTTTAAAATAAAACGGTGAATAGCCAAAAGACTGTTTCAGTAGAATGTTTCAATCAGCTTGTTCTTGAAATATAAAAAGGTGGCATGAGGCAGTAATTTGGATTTTTTTGGACCAGAATTTGGAGATTTACAATTTGTGAAATTTGGACATTTCTAATGTGTGCTGCTTTTTGTAACATTTTTTTCCTAGTGCAAGTTTTCATTTTTTTTTATATGTTTATAAATTAGTTGAATTTTGATTACAATTTTTCAGTTTTCCCAAACATTTTTTTCTTTTCCAAATATCTGCCCTTTAACTATGCAGAAATCTAAGGGACCAAGCTGCCTTTGTGTGCTACTGAACTATGAATAAAGAGTGTATTGTGAATGAAGGTAAGTTGTCAAATGTGGCTAAAACATAGGATGGGCTGGATGTGCTGTAGAAGTCAATATGGCCAATGTTTATATGATCACTATGTAAAACATTTTTGAAATGTTCAGGAAAAATTAAAACTTGATATTTGCCTTGATGGCAGTTTCTGGGATTTGAATGACCACTGAGATTGCCAGAGCAATGATCACTTACAGAGCTGGGTGAGGTTGCCTGATATTTCAGTTTTCTGCTAAGATTAGTAATGGGAATATCTAATAGTGATGTGCTTATACTATTTTGATTAGATCTTTTACTACTGGGTGTCAGTTCTACAAGTCTATATATTGTAGATAGTCTATTTAATGGTCACATATGTGACTGATAAATAATGCCAGGACATCACTGAGAATTAGACTCTAAGAAAAACTTCATACTTATAAAGGACGTATTCAAGTTTAATGTTTCATAAGTTATGCAAATACATAGCTGTTATACAGATAGGAGACAGCATGGCACACTCTCATCTAAAAGCAAGACTGTACTTTAGGGTTATGCATGCTTATGCCTAGGCTACTCTGTAATTAAGTTTGAACTATTTCCTTTATAAGAATACATGGAAAACACTCTGAGATAACTAATCTTGTTAGCCCATAGTAAAAAAGGAGTGTCCAAAAGTTCTTATCTTGTTACCAGAAATGTGAAATCATGACATCTTTTTTGTGTTTTGCAAGTAAACAAATTTGATGTTGTGTAAATTCTAAATAGAAGGATGGCATCTAGGTCCATGGAAGTCATTGTTCCACTGTATTTGGTACTTATCAGACCTATCATTGACTGTAATGACCATTCAGTATGTACCTAATCAGGCATATCCAACAATTGGAACGTCTACAGAGGTTACTCACTAAAAGAATACAGGGTGTAAGTAACATATCCTTTGCAGAACACATCAAGGCCCTGTCCCTATTCTATCTCCTAAAGGCTGTTGAGGGGTAATCTATGTCTCTCATACAAGGCATTGTTAGACCCACCCTGATTGAACTCCTGCATATCCACAAAATAAATAGCACCAGAATTACCCATTTTAAAGACTTAAACCTTGTCTGTACTATAAAACGGGCCTGCTGGAGAGAAAGCTATATACCTTAAGGACTACCGCTCCTCTGGAACAGGCTTCTCATCCACGTGAAGCAGAGTTCCTCCCTATCCTAATTCAGGTGTAACTTGAATAACTGGATGGGGAACAGGAAATTCAAACCTTTTTTTGTACCTGTGTTTCTAATTGACACAGGCAGCCTGTAAATGGTTCATCTGCCAGGCCCCTGCTTGCATATCTTTCCTCTCCTAAGCCCTTGCTTACAGTTATCAAGGGTACAAGAAGATTTTAGATATTTCAGATGCATGGCTATCAAAAGGGCCCTTGTGGTCTTTAGTGTAGTAAACACCTATGAACCTATGAACCGATGTGTGTGTGTACTGTGAAAGCATTTTTTTTGGGATGGGGTCTACTATGTAGAAAGGCCATGATCAGTGGGTGTGTATGATATACTGGTGTGTGTGTGTGTGTGTGTGTGTGTGTGTGTGTGTGTGTGTGTGTGTGTGCGTGTGTGTGCATGTGTGTGTCTATGTGTGTGTGTGTGTGTGTGTGTGTGTGTGTGTGTGTGTGTGTGTGTGTGTGTGTGTGTGTGTGTGTGTGTGTGTGTGTGTGTGTGTGTGTGTGTGTGTGTAAAACTACAGAGACATGGCCTCAGCACATGGAACAGCACTTTGGCTAGGACCAGGGCATGCATAAGAGAAGGTTCAGCTTCTCGTTCACACGCTTGTTCATAAGGACTGTATTTGCTATCAGTTACACTGACTATATCATAACCCTGAAAAGATGCAGGCATGCTGCCTGACCATGACTGATGATTACTCAAGGATTTGCCTGCAATGACCTTGGGGACTGCCTCTCATGGTTGAAGACACATCCTCAAATGATGTAGCTGTGTATGTGCAAGCACTGAGTATGTGGGTGCAGGATCTCACTCAAAATCAGGCAGGTCTGCTAATATCCAAGGATGTATCATGTGACTGGTCACAAGGATGACCCTTTGCCCCTCTCAGATGACAGTATAAAATAAAAAGAGCAACCAGCAAACAACAAGACATTAAATGAAAGAAAATGCTGGCTAGGCAGAGAGATGTGAGCAAAACAATTTTAATAATAATAAGATGACCCAGAGAATACACCAAAGCATGATTCAGTCTACACAATGATTCACACATATAGGTCATGCACAAGCACAGGTCAGTGTGCACAGTCTTGATCTCCCTCACTGTCTCAACCATAACTCATATGGAACTAGCCTGTGTTTGCTTGATGGCCCTGCATATACTTTGGGTGGCAGCTATTGGCATGGGAGGGCAGTAACCATATCATCTTCAAAAAACATAACAAACCACCTAAGTGGAACCCCCTGCCCATGACTACTAGGGGCAGATTAAGACCTCTGTCTACTAGGGGCCTGCATACTACCTTGATCCACAGTGCACCCATCAACCTGTTCATTTTCAGATGGCAGTATATCCTGAGTATGCACAGGCAAATTGACTATTTCCAAAGTTTAAGTAGGAGATGTGGGAGTCACAATATCTGTGTCCAATGACATTCTGCATCCCCTAACCCTGCCAGCTCATCCCTGCCATCATTATCAAAGGTTAAAGATCCTCCAACATCAGACATCAATAACTACACAGTGCTGCTGGCAAATAATTATTCACCTGTGAATGCAGCAAAGCAAAACATATACAGTGTAGGTATGACCTAGCACCACAACTACACATGCAGTGGAAGGCCTTACAATTTATAAATATGGATGTCAAATTATAACACTGCCCATACCTTGTGCAGAGGTATGCTGCATCTGGATGCCAAATGTACTTACATGACACAGATGGGACAGGTATTTTAAAAAATAAATTGCCACTAACAGCTACAATTACTATGCAGAAGGTAATTGTAGTGATAGTACATCCCTGGAGCATTGGCATCAGTGTCAGTGTCTATCCATAATCCAGCACCACACTGTGTAAATCTATGGAGGTGGTGCTTGTGTTAAGTGAAACCAGGAACTCCTCTGTCTCTGTGAAGTGTGCCTCAGTAGACTGCCCACCAGCTGTCACCATCCATTCCCATGGCACAGCTTCTGATCTGTGGATGGCAGCAAGGATCACCTGCATTGCTCATCTTTGGACCATCTGAAAGTTATGGCACTGACCACCCTCAGGATTATCTTTGTTGACCTATTTCCACCACATACAAGTAACCAAAGACCAAAAGGAGGTGGAACTGCATGAGAATACAACTAAAACACAAATAACTGTGCAGTGCATGAATGGCAGATGTTCAGAATCCACTGGTGGTGTCCAAATCTAGTAAAATACTCCACCATAAAAACAAGTGCCATCCAACAGTGAAAATCGTGTCTGAAAACTTTATTTGTCCAATTCTAACTAACAGAAAAGTAAAAATTAAGGTAAAAGTTAAGCACTTTTTCCAAATCAATGTACTCATGGACTTCCTCAGAACTGACTGCTTGGGATTAAATACTCTCCACTGAAAACATAAGTAAGTTTCTTAAAGGCAGAGGACATATGTAAATACCAATAGTACAACAGTTAATAAGGAATATACAGATAAACCTTAAAACAACACGTTTAATAAAGTGAAAAATCACAAAATGTTATTTTTGTGCAGATTAATAATACAAATAATATGAACATTATAGTTTGGAAATCGTACTTTAGAAACAGGTTTTTTATAAAAAAAAATATTTTGTACAAACCAATATGTGGCTAGGTAGCCCTAAGAAACTCAATTCATACCATTAAGATAAAATGATGAAATAATAACAAATCACATGCATTGTATAGAAAGTTTATCACAAACAAATTATTACAATTTAGCATTTCTTAATTTTAGTACTGACTGCATTTGCCAGGGGAAATGAGTGGCATCTAGTCTCATCTGCCAGTAAAGCTCCCTGTACTCAATTCATGTCTCCCAAGCATCAACCCTTGGATTACTATCCACAGAATCTAAAATGCCAAATAAAAATCTGTGAAAGTTGGCACATTCCAAAGAATATTTGTACTGTGCATTTTTGGTATTTTTAGACCTGATGTCATACAAATGTTCATAAATCCTTTTTTAAAAGTGCATTAGATCTTAACAATATAAAAAGCTGGACACATTTCACATTTGGCCAGGTAAACTGCTCTGATGGAGACACAGGAACCTTTGAGGAAAAAATTATATCGGATGTAATATTATCTCATGTAAGGCTGTCACCTGTGTATATATAGACACTGTGCACATGCACCACATTTCCTATTGCCTCCAGTGGACCTAGTACTTTGTCTAAAACTAGACAATTTTTCTAAAGCTGTGTTGTTATTTTCACCACTCCTCTATACCGACAATGGTTGTGTACCTAACTTGTCCAGTATGACTGTATTAGAATTAAAAATATTTCAAATCTTCTCAACAAATGTTAACAATATTATGTGACATTCCCAGGAATTGTTGTATAAGAGCCCTTTGCCAGAAACAAGTATCAACTGTAGTAACCAGAGATGAGGTTGTGGTGGCGGACTCACAATACCCTAACAAAGGTTTAAACTTACCAAACCTGTTTTCAATCACTTCAAGTGCGATCCTTTGTAAGATGTCCAGTGGGTAACCTCTTTCCAGAAACATCTTTTAGTTTACTAGCTTCCAACAAAAACAAGATGTCATCAGAAATCATATGAGAACATCTAATAAACTGGCCCTTCACTAAACCTACTTTTTGCTTGTGGAGATGGAAACTCAGAAAAAATGGAGGTAGGAATTAGTAAAAGTAGGCTTCCTGTAAATATTGGAAGCAAATCTACCCTCCTTGATAAAGACTGTATTCTCTAAATAATTAACAAATCCCTTATTAAAGGTGTAAGCGAATCTCAAAAAAAAAAAAAATTAGTAGTATCATTAAGGTATGTGATAAAGTCATTAGCAACTGCATCAGCACCATTCAAAATGGTGAACAAATCATCCAAGTAACTAAGATACCTAACACAATGTGTAAACAAAGGATTGTTATTGAACAGGTATTTTTTACCTTGATAATACATGTCTAGATTTGCAAAGGTGGATGCACAGGCTGCACCCATTGCTACCACACAAACCTGTTTGTAAAATTCACCTTCAAAGAAAATAAAATTATTTCCAAGTACCAAATACATCAGTTCTGAAAGTAGTCCAATGTCACTACTAGTGCAAAATTTATATTCCAAAAGAATTTCATTAAAGAACTTTATACCAGTGTCTCGGGGTATGTAAGTGAAGAAGTAATCCACATTAGTGGTGAGAAATCCAGTATTAATGAACACTAGATCATGACCAAACCAACCCAAAAAAATCCAAGGAATCCCTAAGAAAATGTGGTGTACAGGAGAAAATGGGTTTGAGCTTCCTGTCAATAAAAAACACCAAAGGGTAGGTTTTAGAGTTTTGTGCTGTCATAATAGGTCTAATAGGTACATCAGCCAAACGTTTGTGAACCTTAGGTATTCCAAAGTTTGTGAGATAACTGTGTGCTTGTTGTTAAAAAAAAATAAATAAATCCTGGGAAATAACACATTGCAAGAATAAATCATTAAGATGTGAATCAATTTTGGTATAAGCAATATAAATCTCATTTTTAGAAACATGACTGTATTTATCAGTACCCTGTAACAGTCTGCATAAGGCACTAATGTAGTTCATATTGTCAAAGACAATAATTCCAGCTCCTTTGTCAGAGTTCATAACTCTAATAGCTCTGTTGTTAGTCAAAACACCCTTTTCGTTATAACTCAAGTTACAGAAAGACTTGCCCCTAGATTTCTTCTGCAATCTATAAAAGTTGAATTCACATGGCTGTTATAAGGCTTGAATAAGAGGATGTAAAAGAGGTGTGTAAATACTCTTTTTATCTGGATGCAGTTGATGTGCTGGTATTAACAAAAGTTTTATTGTTAAACAAAATAGCCAGATTCAGTTTACATATAAAATTTTTCAATTCAGGGTTAGGGTATCGACCAAATCAGAACTGTTTTTCAAAGAGTGAAAAATGATCCAAGATGATATCCACCTTACTGTAATTAGAAAATGCGTGTCCTTTATACTTAAAAATGATAGCATCTGAAGTAGTGATTGTGTTGTCTACTGCCATGGAGTCCTCTTGTTGTTAGTGTTGTTGTAACACCCCTCTCCCATTCTAATGGTGTCAGTCGGTGAAAAAAGGCAAATGGTGCACTTTTTAGAAAAAAATAAATTCTAAGTCTTCACAGATGGTTAAATCCAACTGCAAAAACACTCATCCATCTATGAAGACTTAATAAAACATTATTTTTCTAAAAACTGCACAAGTTGATTTATTCCTCTAAAGAAGAGGAGTAAATAAACCAGTTAGAGTCAACTGTGAGTCAAATCTCTCTGTATCCCAATCTAAGCTGTTTTTTGTTTGCCCTGAAATCCAGGCAGCTGGATTACAGGTTGGATATCACAAGCTGACTTCAATGAGTGGATGTTTGGTTTTGTTTCAGCAACAAATACAGGATGCAAACAGCAGTCAGCTGTGTTTTCTTCTATAATGCAATAAGGATCTGTGCTTTATATTGTGTAGATTCCCCTCTCTGGGCACAATGAATATGATAATTAGAGCTCATTTTGTCATTGTTTCTGAATCATTCAATTAGGACATCAACAAACTTGATAATCATCATGCTAATTTCTGCATGATATGAGCACATGCCTGAGTACCTTTGGTAGGATAAGTGCATGCACAATCAGCTAGTATATAGGGAAGTGTGAATTGTCATCCAGAAGATGGAGTCACTGTAGAGCATGAGTTCTCAACAGCATACAGAGAGCTGGACAAATGGCATGTTTTACACATTAACTTACCATGGAAACTATAATAATGTAGTAGATACATGTTATTATTTTGCCATCCATTGTGCACAGGGGACTATGAAGAGGTGTCCAAGATTTTTCTGGACAACCTCCATAAGCAGTGCAGGTGGGAGGCTCCTGCAGGAGGACTATACCAGGTCAGAGTACAAGGCTGATGCCTAGAATAGTCAAGGCTTTCATCCATGCTACTGGTATCCTGCACAAGGGGGATCAGCGGCATTAATGCTACATTGCCCTGAGTCAACGCAAGCTTGTTCTACTTTTTGGATGGGAGGCTGAAATTGCTGCCCAGTCAACACTTTCATACTGTAAGTATAAAATCTTTAGAGTAACAAAAGAACCTTGCAATGCATGCCACTGTGCAATTGTTCATTATGCCCTTTTTATAACTCCAATTCCTGCAGAGATTGAAAGGAACAAAGAGACGTAAAAGGGAAAGATAGAATACCAAAGAGAGTTCCACGGTAAGTATATCTATGTTTGTGAAAGATGTGTCTGATTGCATAGTATCAGTTGTTGCCATTACAAAAAAAAGACGTTTAATTTTTATACAAATTAATAATCTGTCATTACTGCCATATCCTACTGGAATTCATAGGGATGTGCATTATCAGCATTTTGCTTATGCATGCCATACCTTCTAGAAGTGGGCAAGTGGCTGAACATTTTAAGTGTATGCCCACTGAGATTTTTAGAATGGCTGTGGGTTCAATACACCCAACACACAAAAAAAAGAAAAAAAAAGCTGGGGGCGGAGCCTGAATGGCACACTGAAAGCAGCAGAACTTTAGAGCTCTATAAACCTAAACAAGTTAAATTAAACAGGAAAATGTGTTTTTTTAGAGAAATAATAACAAAAACTTATAGATAAACAGTCAAACTATGTAAATAGTAATTTTGGTGGACTTTCATCAAAATTTTCCTATCAGAAGAACTTGGAGAATATTTCATTCCCTGAAAATGAGCAACTCAAGGAATTCACATCCTGATGCAGCCTTAAAAAGGAAATCCAAATGGTGACAACCATCTTACAGGAGCTATCTTTGAAGATGGATGACTTTAAAGAAAACCTAGAGAATCTTAAAACAAACTGCCAGAAACAGACTGATACTTTTAAGGAATTGCTACAACAGCACCAATCAAAAATAGTGAATATTGAAACCTCTCTAAATGACATTGAACTGAGACTCCAAGATGAAGAAACACAAAAAGAATATCTTCTGAAACATAATACTTGGCTGCTAAATCAAATAGATGACTTAGAAAATATAGAGAAAAGAAATAATATTAAAATTTTCAGGTTACCAGAAAATATAGAAGGTGAGGATATCTTTTCATTCTTAATCACTTGGCTTCCTGATTTCCTAGATTTAAAAGGTTTTTCCTTTGGTATCATGAGAGCCCACAGCACTCTGGGGAAATCTGCTTCTTCATCAGCAAATACCCTTCCCAGATCAATTGTTATAATTTTTTTTCATACTTGGACAAAGAATTAATCTTAAGATCTGCCTGGAGGAAAGCACCTTTAAAGTATAACCAGAACATGATAAGGTTTGATAATGATTACTCCAACAGAGGAATTGAGCAAAGAAAAAAGAGTATGGCCAGTGATAAAATTGCTAAAGCAAAATAATATCAAAGCACAACTTGACTTTCCAGCTAAGATAACAATTCTATATGCCAATAAGATGCGAACCTTTAATGATCTAGAAGAAGCTTCATCATTTATCAAAAATAATAAATTAATTTCTATCCCAGAAGATATGAAATGGATGTCCCCATCTCTCAAAAGAATAAAAGAAGCAAGTGTTTGGACTAATGTCAGAAAGAAAAAAAAAAAGACTGAGCCTAAAACATCTGTTGCAAAAACAAAATGATAATTGCTTATTTATTTTAATCTCTCAAAAAAATGGAAATGTAATATCTCATTTCTGCTCAAAACAAAAGGATAAGCAATCAAACTGCAAGTTTTGATGTTTAAAGTTTGGGCAATTGAAGATTTAAATGGTTCCTACAAAGGTACAGTATGCCAACATAAGCTAATTCACTTTATTAGTGAATAAACTCTTATGTTCTATTTATCATAAACTTCTACAGAGCATAATATAAAAATATTTTACTATGATATGTGTTTATCTTTACCTCAAGATTGTATTTTGTTTCTACTTATTAAATTCACTTAAATATTCTGGTCTGATAAAAAGAGACATTTTCTTTATTTTATTTGGCTTAGTTTGTAAAATTGTTGCATTCCTTGTGATATTGAAGTATGTCAGTTCCTACTGGGTTGTTTTGCCTATTCTAGCTGGCTTGTATAGTAAAAATGGCACTGCATCACTTTTTCATAATTGCTTTATGCTGAGATATGCTTGAATGGCTTCCTGATAAAAATAGGTTTGTTGTTGTTCAGAGATGTGACCTTGTACAAATGGTTGCTGCATATGGGTGTCTGGTGATTGATCTGAACATCTTGTTCATTGAATGTGTTTGTGGATGTTTTTTGGCAACAGCCTGAGTGATTTTTGTAATAAAATGTTAAGAATGTTAAAAGATGGAAAATCAGATGTCCTTCTGAGGCTTGTCTGCTTAAATGGTGTCCGTAATATTTTTTGCTTTGTTTTTGGAATGGTGTGATGTTGGGGGTTGGTGATGTGGTTGCTGGGTGGCTGGTGTCTTTGCTGTTGTGCTCGTGCATTTGGTGGTTGTGGTCTAAGATGACTGTCAGTGATTTCCCTTTGGTTTGTGGCTATCTGGATCTTGGACTGCTTCCCCCTTGTTTATCGGTTTATTTAATTAAATGGGAGAAAAAAAGGGAAAGAAAAGGGAGAGAGAAGCAAAGCTTTACAATAATTAAGACTCACAAGTGCTTCATTCTGCTTTGCTCATACTCCCAGCTATTTTTCACTTCATCTAGGTTCCCATGACAATGGGAAACACTGACATAATCTCTAAATGGCTTTGCAAAGCATCCAAGATGATTTTCGGCAGGCACTGCCATAACAAATATAGTTAAACAGTTAATTGTGATCTCTCAATTATTCATTAACAAAAATAAAATATATAAACCAGAAAATGAGTTTGCAATATTAAATGTTTATGAATATCACATATTTAGTTTGTAATAGCATCTCAGTACATTTTCAAATAATTTTGCATATCAGTTGTATAGTGAACATTCTAAAATTTAAAGTGATTTAAAGGAAGGTATACCCTTGCAAGTTAAGTTTATCATATAACTAGTTACTTATATAGATATCTGTGATGTTCTGGATAAGGTATAAAACAATCAGTCATGGCAACTGCAGTATTGGTTAAGCATAATGAACATTTTTATTGATAATGTGTAAATAATCTTTTAACAGCTTTAATATAATTATTGATACTGCTAACTGATTCACTGACACATGCAAAATAGTTCTCCTTATAGTTGCCAACTTTTGGATTACTATAACATTTAATGTAAAAAGAAAAGTGAAGCTACTTGAAATATCTATAGTAGATAACTAATGGATAAATTATTATTACAATTATACTGGTTTTATTAACTTCTTAAGTAATTATGGGCAAGTTTAACAACAAAGTTGGTTAAAGAAATATGTACATGTTGTTATTCTGATGTAATTGGTAGATTATACAATAATCTAAGTTATTTGTGTAGATTGATTTGTTCTAGAAACCTATCCGAACAATGTTGTAATATATGACATTATTTTAGATTATATATACTTCAAGCTGACATTTAAATAAGAGTATATAGAAGTCAGTATGAATGTGACCCAATATTCAAGACCTTTTAGCTTTTAGGGAAATGTATTACTTTGAAATTGATTATATCTTAATCTATTACTTCAAACCTTGGTCTTACATGGCAACTAACAGTTAATTGTGATTTGATTCTCTAAGATATATGTTTATTTTTTTATTAAAGAGATTTCTACATCTTTGAGTATCTTTCTGTGTCTTTGAGTAACAAGTTAATGTATATAATGACTCTTAACTGTGAATGGTATTCCTTCAATGTCTAGTAGGATTTGTGATATTTGAGTAGGAATCTATAGAAGTTAATTGCAAATATTAGTAAAACTATAGTTAAATATACATTAACTGATATGTTATGATGCACAGCTTTCCCACACATGACTAATATAATTGATGCTGGATCATGAACAACACAATCATTTCTATTAAGGGGAATATTTTGAGAAATATGACAAGCATTGCATGTTCACCAAGAAAATCGTCGCACAAGCAGTATGCAGACAATGAGAGCCAGTGAGCCCTGAAATATTCCAATGTGTGCTTTAAATCAAGCCAACACATCCAGTTCAGTACAAGGATGCTTTATTTATTCAGACAAACAAGAAGGTATAAGTGCTTTTGTTCCAAAAATAAAAGCAGGAACGTCATCAGATACAAGGAAATTAAGGAAGTAAACTGTTTTAAATAGGAAATCTTACATGACATCATTTCCTGGATTAATGAAAACCACTCCCAAGTCTGAAATAGTCTTCTGGAACAGAAGTCTGAAACAGTACACAAAAATGTTTCAGCACAAAACAGTATAAATTTCAAAATATAAAAATATATAAAAATACATATAAAAACTGATTGTGCAAATTTCAACACCCTAAACTATGTATTATAAACACAAGAATAAATATGTAAATATGTGTATATATAAAATGCTTTTAAGATGCTTTTGAAAAAACGTGTATGTATATAAAAACATATAAGTAAAATATTCATACAATTAAAAATCCATTAGGAACAAATGAATACATTTCATGTACATATACATTTAACAGGTATGAAGACCATAAAAACAAAAAGAAAAACATTTTTGTACCATATCTATATCTAAAGGGAATGTTTCACCTCTCAAAAGCCCTCAATTTAAGCAGACTGCTTATGGAAAGGCTGTCATTTAAGCCTGGCCAATGAGTGGCATCAAGTCGTAATTGCCATAGCAACTCGGCTTCTTTGAGTAAATATGGCCAGGCTGCCCCCCTATTATGACTTTTTTTGGACTTCAAGTACTACATATTTAAACTGGTGATTGTTGTACTCACTAATTTGTCTAGCAAGTGCATTCGCTTCACTAGCATCCCTTATACTCCTAAGGTGCTTGCTGATCCTATTTTTGAGCTTACATTCCATCTTCCCCACATAAAAACAAGGTTAAAAGGAACATAAAGCACAATAGACCACTCTTTCAGTTAAACAACTACACCTCTCAGGTATTTTTATTTTTGTTCTTTTAATTTCACATTCACTGCCTTCCAAAATGAAAGGACAAAATTTACATGCCCCACACTTAATCATCTGACCCTTCCTATAGATTCCATCATTATTACATTCGAAAATGTTCTTCAAGTTAGGGCCCTTGTTGAAAACACACACACATTTTTCTCCTAAGATTCTAAAAGATTCTCTGTCACTACTCAACAAATTCCATTTCTGACACAAAATATCTTTAATAGTGTATGTGTCATTTGAGAAGACATTTGAAACACTTGTGTAGTAATTAGTTACTTTAGACCCAGAGGAATGGTGCCCCCTATATATTTCCTGGTTATGGACAGTTGTTCGGTCATTCACAACAGTGTCCATGACTGTTTCAGTTATGTTCAACCCAGTCAAATTGGGATGGTCAGTATTAGTGGTGCTCAAAATTGGTGCAAAATACCCACATTGTCTTTTCTCACTAACCTCCTTCATGATGTTGTCAATTAAATTGGGGGGATAACCTCTTCTCAAGAACATTTCCTTCAAATTAAGACATTCTCTGGTGAAACCTATCCAAGTTGTCACCATTCATGCTGCACTCAAAATAAAAAAAAAGAAATATACATATTGCTTATTTGCACCATGCATTTATTATTAATATCATTCATAGAACATATATATTTTATTTGATTTACATTAATAACTTCTTTGAAGGTAAATATACTTATAAGTTGAGAATTTTACATAAGTGATTATATATTAGAAACTATCTAATGTTATAAAAGTGCTTGTCATAACCTTAAAGACAGTTTTCCTTGATACAAAAGCATTTTCAGTTTTCATATTCTCTTTATAAACTATTCTGCCATATAGTAGTTCAACTTATGGAGCTCAAAGGGTTTTTATGTCTGTTAACAGTATGAGTGTTAATTTAATAGATTTATTTTTATCTATTAGATTAGGAATGATTTTCATTCCATGTTGAGCGTGGAATTCAGTTACATCAATTGTTGTTATGTTTATCTTGCTATTATATAAAAAATATATTTTTAAGCCTGAACAAAATAGTATTTTATTGATATTTACGATAGGGAAAAGTCTGCAAATTTCTTTTAAATACTTATACATTAAAAAATAACTTTTTGCTGTTATTAGAGGAATATGTTGAATAGTCAAAAAAAGACATCTTTTGACAATAAACTGATATGGGTTTAACCTTATTGTCTTTGTAAACCAGTGGTTTAAATAACCCATCTAAAAGATCTAATTTGTTGAAATATTTAAAATTAAACAAAACGGAAATAGTTTTTCTTCAAGAGACACATTTCAAAACAAATGATAGTTATTCATGGAATCCTAAAGATTATTTAATCTTAGCTCAGTCTACCCATAAAACAAAGACAAAAGGTGTAACAATCTTGGGGAAAATAATATTATAATGCCAGAAACCATTTATAAATATGAAGACAAAGAAGGTCTCATGGCTTTGGTAGTAGTCAAATTTAAAAACAAAATATGGACTTTGGTAAACTATACTGGTTTCCTGGTATTGGAGTAGGAACAATAAAAAAAAACACTTAGATTTCATCTCTAATAATCATAAGGGTAACCTAATAATAGGAGGAGATTTGAACTGTGTTCTACATTCTTCTTAAACTAATAATCTGAGACCCCTTAGGACCTCTTCCATCTCCAAATCTTTAAAAAGTGAATAGATTAATTTCATTTACTAGATACATTTAATTTGAAAGATGATAAATCCCTATTGTTTTCACACCAAGATCATAGATTTGGCACTCAAAGTAGAATAGACAAAATATTAATTGTCCAAGACCTACATTTAAAAATCACTAATTTCTCAGTTACTCCATGCCCCATTTCAGACCATGATTGTTTTTAAGAATCCAAACTGACTTCAAACCTTTAATCCTATCCTCTGGAATCCCATCATATATAACAAAAATTAAAGAATTTAATCCCTGACTGTTATCAGAATTACAATTTTTTTCTAGATACTAATTATACAACAGACATTAATAAAATAATGATACGGTACTCATTAAAAGCTTATATATTTGGTAAAACTCTCGGTTCAAAAATAAAATAAAATAATTGGCTAAATAACTATTAGATGCACAATCCAAATTTATGTCAATTAAAAATGAAAAAAAATCAAGACTCTCCACAAACTAGAAAGAAAATAGAGGAGTTAAATAAGGGTGATCTAGTGGTTAAGGTGTTTGCCTTACAAAGACAAGGTGCAGGGTTTGAGTCTCACAAGAGATAATTGGCTAGGCTCAAAAGGGCAGTTAGCCTAGTATTAACCTATGAACCTATATAAAATAAATATAATGAAATATTAACACATAAAACTAGTTTAGCATTAGAAAAATTAAAAGTAAACTCTTTAGCCACCTCTCTCAAATATTTACTTAACTTATCCACAATAATCAAATCACAAGCCAAATCTAACAATATTAACAACATTTGTCATGAAATGAAAGGAAAGAAAGTATCGGATATATGAGATATTCTTGATACATTCAGACATCATTATATGGAGCACTTTAAAAAAGAGAATTCTCATACTGACCAACTAAACACAGTTATTAATTCCACTAATATTAAAAAAATACCAGAAGAATTAAAATCAGACTTACAAAAGCCTATATTCTATAGAGAACTTATTGACAAAATTAAAGAAGGCAAGACTAATAAAGCACCAGGAATAGACAGTATCACTATGGAATTATATAAACTTTTCCCCTTAACAATAATCTCCCTACTCCATAAAACTTTTATAGAAGTTCAATCAAATGCAATAATACCACCCTCTAAGAAATACTCTTTATTTACTCTGATTCTAAAAAGAGGATAAAACATCAAATGTATATGCTCATATAGGCCCGTATCACTACTGAATAATGATTACAATATATTCATGTCAACTTTAGCTAATAGACTTAAAATACCTTTATCTAAAACAATCAACGATCATACAGGATTTATATTTATTAGACACACACATACACACAAGATAATATCAAAAGGCTACTTACTCTTATAGATTACGTAAATAAAGAAAATAAAGAGACACTTATAGTAGGTATGGACATAGAAAAAGCCTTTGACTCTCTAAATTGGGATTATCTGTTTAGAATAGTATCACTATTTGACTTTTCCCCTTGTTTCATTCACTTACTAAAAAAATATATAAATAATTTAGCCAATGCTAAATTAGGCCCATTCACCATCAGAATCTATTTATATAACAAAAGCACTAAACAAGGTTGCCCTCTGTCACCTATTATTTTTGCTCTATAGTATTTGCAGAAACAATACACAATAATCTAAAAATAAAAGGGGTGGATGTTTATACTCAATATAATTCTAAAATAATGCTTTTTACTGATGACATATCATTAACTTTAATTAATTCTAAAGATTCCTTGGAGAAGTTGGAAGTAGTGATCGAGAAATTTTATTTGAACTCAGGTCTTCACATTAATAGGTCAAAAATCTAAATTTTTTATTCTTAAATAAAAAGAAAGAAGTACAGGTTAAAGAAAACCATATTATAGGAAAACAAGAATCCACTCTAAAGTATTTAGGGATAGTCTTATGTAAATATCGAAATGAGATAACATCAGTAAACTATAACAATATCATTAATACAATGAAAATTTGTATTGATAGATGAAATAAAATATTATTTACATTTGAAGACAGACAATTAATAAAAATGGTTTTACTACCCAAGATTTTATATGTGGCTACAGCTATTCAATTGCTTCCTGATAGATGTGTTTTCAAAGAAATGAATTCATCTTTCTTAAAATTTTTATGGTTCCCTAAGAGAAGCAGAATTGCCTTAGCACATCATATTAGACCATGGAAGCTAGGAGGATTAAACTTTTCCGATATAGAAACATATATAATGGCATCCATTTCCAGAACTATTATAGAATGGATAAATCCCAATCATTTGGCAAATTGGAAAGAACTACTAACTGTTATATCAGTAAATAAGTTTACTTTTTTAAATAAGTTTCCAATATTACGTAAAGCTAATAAACCTTGATACCTAATAATTATCTGCATGCAATACAATATAGCAAAACCTAATAAAACATAGCTGATTAATGATTACATTAATTAATTTAGGAATCTTATAAATGCTAATATGGACTTGAAACTTTGGATTGATCTCTTAGTGTCTTTCACCATAACAAGGGACTATCTTCACAAAATATATAGAGAAATAATCACTTCTTGGGAACAAAACAAATTTTTCTGCTGGATACAATGCATAAAAGAGGTTAAAGTTTTAGACATACAGGAGATAAAAACAACTTATAAAATCCAATTACAGGATCGGTGGACTCTACAAAGCATCCTAATGTAGTCTCAGTATTTATGTAGAATAATTAATAGTCTATACCGAAACTCATAATTCATTTATATGGAAGTACATATAATGACCATAACAAAGAAAATAGTATATCCTTCTTATATAAAGAACTGATAAACTATAAAACTATACCTAAAAGCTTTTTATTGGAAATACATTCTGAAAGGTCATTCACTGCAACTGAATGAAGAAATTAAAGAAAACATTTTGTTATCAGTTAAATACACTTCCCATGCACAATATTGGAAAATCTTTAATTGGAAAAAAAAAAATATATATATATATATATATATATATATATATATATATATACACACAGAGCTTTTTTAACCCCAGATAAAATTACCAAGTTCAGTTTCTCTACAAATGGAACATGTTGGAGATGTGAACAGACACATAGAGCAGATTGGAATCATATGTTTTATGATTGTACTAAAATCAAATCATATTGGGATGGAATTAATCAATTTTACAAGCTTTGTTTAATGATTCCTTTATTTTATCTAAAGCACTAATTGTTTTGAATGTGAATGAAGGTCCACATCTGAACAAAACAAATATGTATCTCTTATGGACAATACTTGCAATCTCAAGAAAATGTATAACTAGAAGTTGGAACTCAAACATAACACCAACTTTCTTAGACTTTTACACTTTACTGAAGAGCTCAATTCTGATGGAAATGAAAATTAAGGAGCTAAGGACTTTTTCAAGGCCATTGGTTAACAATCAGGTCTATATTAAAAGCGCAAAAGCCCTAGTCATCGAATACTAAAACACAGACACATATTCCACGAACTGCGAATACACCGAATGCCCTAAACTGCAAAAATAAAAAACTTGAACCGTTATAGTTGTCCCACCCCACCGCTCACTACATACTACCTACCCAAATAAACTAAATAAACCACATACATACACTAACCAAAACCCTACTTCTAACCCTAAACTAAACCCTACTTCTAACCCTACACTAAATCTTGCATATACCACCATGTATGCACTTACATTAACCGCACCCTAACCCTAAGGTCCGTAACTATCGCACACTTACCTTACGGAGCTATACCACAAAAGGGCCAACCATGATAATTCGACATTTCAGATTTCGCACTTCAGGACGATCAATGTTTTCATGGTTCAATGATGACGTGTCAGTGTTTATGTATTTGGGTAAGTACACCTTCAAGCTTTTAATATAGACCCTAACAATCCATGGAAAAAAGTTTTGTCATCGATTGCTACTTTACATCAATGAACAGATAGCCTCTGATGATCAGACTGTTATATCTATGTATTACATGTTTTCATCTGAAACTATTATTGATGTCAGGCTGGTGTCTATATTGTATATAGTTTTCAAAATGTCATTTATAAAATGTTATGAAATTATATATCATTATCTGAAAATAAAAATCCTTTGAGCAAAAAAAAAAAGTTATGTGCAGCACTTTATATGTATGATGCCAGTGATATCAATTCCACAGATATATCATATCCAGAATTTATACAATACATGTATCTGTCACTTCATGCATCTGTCACTTCTTTTGATTAGGCTGAGAACTCAACCCAGGTATAACCAGCAAATACCTATGCCTGTTTTTGGCAACAATATGCACAATTCACCTAGTACAATTTTTTCATGTTTGAATGGCTAGACATGACCCAACACACACACACACACACACACACACACACACACACACACACACACACACACACACACACACACACACACACACACACACACACACACACACACACACACACACTGTCACCCTGCGATCTTTATTCTCCTCTGTAGAGGATATTGTGCACCACAGTTGATGTTCATGCTCATGGTGGTTGGTTTTGGTTTATCCAACTCTTCCTCTAATGGGTACCATCTAAAGTCTATGCTGCTGCCCACAGCTCCATTCCTGGGTATGTTCTAAGATGGAAACATATGGCATGTGTTTTGGTAGTTCAGTGGAACCACACAAAGAGACAGGGAGAGTATTGAAATGCCACAGGCACTGGCCAGGGGTCAGAATCAAACCCTGTACCTTGTGCAAGGGAGGCAAAGGCTGTTTGGTTAACTGTGGCTCCATAGCCTTGGAAGCACCTCAGTCTGCAGTTTCTAATAGTGTGCTCACCACGTTTCTCATGTATAGGATAGATGTATTATTACATCTCTGACAGATGAAAATAAGAGACTGGCTATTGAGAATACGATAAAATTCATTCCTTTTAAGAAGCTGCTATATTCACAAATTATGATAAATAACAATGTATACTATACCCCATCAAACTAAATAAGTTCAATTCCAACTTCTCACCTATATGTCCTCACTGCCCAAACCAAACTGCAGATATTCTCCATGTCATGTGGAAATATAGCAAGGTACACAAACTATGGTGCTCTTTAAGAACTGGGTTAGAGAAGATGGGATATGAAAAATCAACCCTGTCATGGGAGACAGCTATATTGCACATTAACACAACTCGACTTTCAAAAATAAAAAAAAAAAAATGTCCTTATCACGATGTGTGCCCTTATTAAATTTTATATCACTAAAAATTGGAATGTCACATCTCCAATTACATGGGAAGGTTTTAGCAACCTTGCTATTAAATATATCTCGTTTCACAAACAGTTTATACAAAAACAAAAAAGAAACACTATTATCAGAAATATCGGGGTTACTTATTAGATGTAATCTTAACAAAGAAAGATAGCCTGTACACTGACATGATAAGACAAATTTATATTATGCAATAGCTGTATTATAACCAGTTTTTAGTTTTTTTCTTTTTTTTTTCTCTTCTTTCCCTTTTTCCTCTTTAAATATCTAATTGTATTCCCTAATTACATTAAGTATAATAAGTGGCTGAATTTCTATATTTATCTTCTTCACAAAATATGTCCCTTATACTATCCCTCACTTTTTTAAGTGATGTTAAAGACCTTTTATATGCCATTTGATGATATAGTGATTTCTATTGTATATAGTGTATATTTATTTCTTGTGTTATTAGTTTTTTGAATGTTTCCTTTTTGTATGTACTGTTTGTTTTGTGTGTTTGATTGGATGTATCGCTGTTTATATCTGAAAATTCAAATAAAGAGATTTTAGAAAAAAAAAAGGATAGATGTATTATTGCTAAAATGGGGTCTATATCACAAAATTGAATATTGTGAACGCCGAATACTGGAAGGCCGAACCTGGTAAGTCGAAAGTTGAGAATGTCGAAGCCGCGGAAACCCAAATTTTTTCCCAGGGAAAGAATTCAGTTGGCTGCTTCTGTGACTTCGGCATTTTCGGACCGGGTCAAGGTAAGTGTATGAATGGGTAGTGACAGACTTTAGGGTTAGGGCGCGGGTCAGGTAAGTGTGTGGTAGTGACGGACTATAGGGTTAGGGCTGGGTTAAGATTAGTGCATAGATAGTGGTGTATGTTAGGTTTAGTGTAGGTTTTGAAGGTGTTTGGTGTGATTGGTTTATGTGTGTGTTTTTCGGAACAGCAAATTTTTCCCTGGGAAAAAATTTGCTGTTTTGAAGTGTCGATGTTATCCGAATTCGATCTTCCAAATTCAAACTTATGGTGTTCGACATTTTGGAAGTTCAATTTCGTGATATAGACCCGTTAAAATGGATATAGCATCCCTGGGGACAAGCACAAAAATGCCATCCTGATAAATAGCTCTTGAAGTTCGCATGTTCTTATATCAGACTGCTTCTGAGGATGGCTTTTGTCATGGGTTTCCCAAATTTATAGTCAAAAAACCATGTTGGTCACACACCTGTATAAGTCCTACTATTAATAGATTATTTTTCTTCAGTAAAAATAAACCCCAGCAGGACAGAAGATTCACAAAAGATGTTTATTGAGCGATTTCGTTTGGTGTAATACAAAACTTCATCAGAATATCTAGTAGAAAAAACAGACAACTGACTCAACAAAATGTATATGTATATGTATATATATATATATATATATATATATATATATATATATATATATATATGTATATATATATATATATATATATATATATATATATATATATATATATATATATATATATATATATCCCATCATGCACAAGTTAATCAAACAGCAATTATGCCTATCCTTCCTACTTAAAGGAATATTATCAAAATTAGTAAATAAATACCTATAAATATAGGTAATACTTTTGATAAAACATAAAAAGGCTTAAAACTTCATAAAATCCTATCTAAGCTAAAACATATGTATGTATATATATATATATATATACACACACACATTTCTAGCATACATTTAAATGATTAAATAAATATATAAACAAATAACTACATGAAGCCATCAGCTTTTAACATAAGAATAGAATCAATTGATACATTCTTATTTAGCCCTGGTTGTTGGGTGGCATTAGTTCTCAATTGCCACCTCAACTTTAATAACTCTAAAAAATAATTTTTAGGACCCCTTCTGTCATTCAAAAACACCTGTTCCAAAATGGTAAAACTAAAATAATGCCCTTCATTTTCCATGATATGTGAAGCAAGGGCGTTTTTTGCATCCTTCTTTTTAATGTCATAATAATGCTGATATATTCTCGTTCTTAGTGCTTTAATAGTTTTACCTATATAGAAACTTTTACAAAGGTTACACAGGGCAAGATACACTACACCTTTTGTACTACAGGAAAACTTCTGTTTATAGAAAAAATTTCCATAATTAGGTATTGAAACACTAGTCCCTTCTAAAATGTATTTACATTGCAAACAAAAACCAGATTTCTACATTTTTCCTATTTCCAAACACCCTCTAGTATTCTTCTCCAACATGTTTTTGAAACACAAATCCTTTTTCTAAACTATCTTAGGATTAAGACCCATCAGCTCATTAAATTCAGGATCAATATTATAAATATTTTCTAATTTTGTTGCAAGATTTCACAAATATTATTATTTTTTTTATTATAACTAAAGACACCTGTAACGGAAAAACTAGTGTTACATTCTTTATCATTCTCTTTGTTAGCCATATCGAATGAAGTACCTTTCCCCAGTAGAGGAGATAAAATACCTCTCTGCCCCTTTTTAACCACTTCTTGTAGTAAAGGATGTAAAAAACCATAGGGATAATTCCTATGTAAAAGCATATCTTCTAATATCTGAATTTCATGAAAAAAATCATCCCAGTCTGACACCATTTTTGCAAGACGTACCACTTGCCCTTTTACTAAGGCCCTTTTTTGATGTATTGGATGAAAGCTATTATAATGAAGTAAAGTGTTAGAATAGGTCAGCTTTCTATATAATGTTGTCTTGAAGGCCTGATCTTCGCTCACCTTTGAAATAGTGATATCTAAATAATTGATAGCCTCTTTATTAAGACTCTGTGTAAAATCAAGGAAGTCTGTACTTTCTTTCAAAAAGGACAAAAAGTGCTGTAATTCTTCCTCACTATTGTCCCAGAATATAAGAACATCATCAAGGTACCTGCAATAATACTTCCAGTACCCCGAAAAAGTACTAGTAAACACAAACTCCCTTTCCCAAAAAGCTAAGACAATATTTGCAAAAATGGGAGCACAAATTGCTCCCATTGCTACTCCCTTTACTTGTTTAAATAATTGTCCCTCAAAAACAAGGACATTTGTATCAAGTATTAATTCCATCAAAGTTCTAAGTGTTAAGATCCGGTCATGTCTAATAGTGGTATATCTACATAAATATAGATAAAACCACTCAATCCCTGTATCAGATCAGTCATTTGTGTTCCCATTTTCCCTATGGTTTATGGGAAAAAACCCTATGGTTTTATAACATCCCTATGGTTTATGGTAAAAATCTATGGTTTACTATTAAAATAAAGAAAGCAGTCATGATAATATTCACAGCCCTAAACCGAAACCTTGCATACCGTTGAGCCGACTACTCAGAATGTTGATTTTTTTCGGAAGGAAAAAAAATCAACATTTGACACTCCACTCACCATCCAGAAAAAAACATTGGGAGAAAATGTTTTGCACGGTGGTGCAAGCCCCCCTGAATCTCCCATGTGTGGGGCTGTGCCCCAATACCCCCCAGCTAACTCAAAGATTGCACTACAGTGAGGAAAAGGATAACTTTCCTGATCTGTACTGTAGTGCAATTCAGTTCCAAACACCGATGCTCAAAACTATATACACTAGCTACGTGTCCACATGTCAGTCGACAGGCTTTGTGTTTGCAGTTTTGCCTCTTTGCACCCTTACCTTTGACCTTCTGACAACCGATAAGGTGTCTTTCTTTAGTTTGATTGTGTATAATATATATATATATATATATATATATATATATATATATATATATATATATGTGTGTACACACACACACACACACACACACACACACACACACACACACACACACACACACACACACACACACACACACACACACACACACACACACACACACACACACACACACACACACACAAAGTTTTGTGGTAATATGCAAATTTCAAGGCTATCTTCATGGTGGGCTGTACTATCAAAAAAATCGGTAAACATTCCTCCCTTCCTGTTGTAAGTGCTGGCAGTTTGTACTGTAGACAACATACCAAAAATTTGCTGCATTTTATACCTGCACTTACAATTTGCTTCAACTGTCATATTTTAGTAAACAAAAACCAACAAGAAAACACATTGTTTCTTTTAACAGTAGCAAACTGTTTGCTACTTCTGTTGCAAAAAGTTGACACAGTTTATACCTGCCTGCATGGAGTGCTGCAGCGCTCTTGTTTTAGTAGTAAAAAAAGCACTGCCTCCATTACATTGTAGCAATCTGTTTGTTACAAATGTAGCAAAAAAATTGCTACAGTTTTCACCCTGCCTTCACAAAGCGCTACAAAGCTCACATTTTATTTACATAAGAAAAAAAAGTTTTCTTTTTATTTTAAACTGCAGCAAACTGTTTTCTAGCAACAGTTGCTGCAGTTAATACTGAACACAGAGAGAGCTACGTTGCTGAGGTTTGTCTGCAAGTGAAATACCAGCTTTTAAAAGCTGGGATGACATTCAGGAGAGATCGGGATCGGATGGTCCCGGGCTATGCAAACCTCCCAACTGTCCAGATTTTTGCAGACTATCCAGATTTTTAGCTCATATTTTTGGTACGTTCTTCATTAATTTGGGGTTTTGATGGCAAATCACCCAGGGCTGCAGCCAATAAATAATAAAGTATATTTGAATGACAGACGTGATACGCTTCAGAAAAAAAATCATGCTATCACTAATCCTGTTATTCTAACAATGTTCTAAGTTTATTGGGTCTATGTTTCCCTAATTATTGTGCTAAAAGTTTATACGAGGTATACTGTTTCCACCCTTGCCTTGTCAGTGTGCTTTTTTACCATTGCCCTTGGATCAGTCTTCTAAAATGTAGGAACTAGAGAGACAGTCTTGCAGTTTACACAGGGAAAACAAAACTGCAATGGGAATAGGATATAAAGTCATTGCTGGGCAGGGACTTACTGTGATCTCACAAAAAAGGAGAATGCTAGCAAGGTGGGTGGGATTGTTAGGGCATCATTACTGATGTCACAAACAGGGAGGTGATTAGATTAGGGGGTGGTAGTGTTTGTATGAAAGTCAGCTTTAAAATGATACCTTAACCATTACTGTGTGATGCTCCTTTACGGAGATATTCACAGAAATATGATTAATATAATATTTCTCATAACTGATAAAGCATAATACCTCATCACCTGTAACAGACAGAGGCTACATATCAGTGTAGAGGTTGTGTCTCTCAATGTCAGCTTCAAAATGATGCATCATTTGTGTCATCACCATGCTCCCTTGCAAAGATGTGGGCATAATAATGAAATGTATTGGAAATGTATAATTTTCATAATCCTACAAGACTAAACAAACTGTGGTATTTGTACATGTGTACAGGGCACAGACACAGTTCTTTTACCATGTTGTAAATTGTAACACTGTCTTGAAAATGAGGTATTACTTGGCACACTGACATGCTCCCTCACAAAGTTATTTACCAGAAGTGAAATAAATCATAATTTCCATAACCTAAGTCTAAAACAAACTTTGATATCTGTACAGGTGTATAACATATGGGCAGCCACGGTGGTGCAGCATTTAGCATTGCCATCTCACAGCAAGGGGTTCTCCAGTTCGATCCTCTGCTGGGGTGCCTTCTGTGCGGAGTCTGCATGTCCTCCATGTGGTTGCATGGGTTTCCTCCGGGTGCTCCGGTTTCCTCCCACATCCCAAAGACATGCTGTAGGTGGATTGGACACTATAAATTGGCCCTAGGTGTGAGTGTGTGCACCTTCTGTGGAAGGTTGGGTGCTGGGCTGGCAACTCGACACCGTAAAACTCCACTGCCAATCATGAGTGGACAGGTGATCCACTGTGGCAACCCCTAACTGGGAAAAGCCGAAAGAAGAAGACAAGTGTATAACATAAAAGAACAGCTCTTTTACCATGTTGGAACTATGAATTATGTCTTCAAAATGAGGTATTACCGAGCACATTCAGATGCTCCCTTGCAAAGGTATTTACCAAAATATGAAATAAATCATAATTTCCATAACCTAGGTCCGAAACAAACTTTGATATCTGTACATGTGTATAACATACAGTAACAGTTCTTTTACCATGTTGGAACTATGAATTATGTCTTCAAAATAATGTACTACTAAGCACATTCAGATGCTCCCTTGCAAAGTTATTTATCAAAATTTGAAAAAAAATCATAATTTCCATAACCTAAGTCTGAAACAAACTTTGATATCTGTTCATGTGTAAAAACATACAGGGACAGTTCTTTTACCATGTTGGAACTATGAATTATGTCTTCTAAATGAGGTATTACTAAACATATTAAGATGCTCCCTTGCAAAATTATTTACCAAAATATGAAAAAAATCAATTTCCATAACCACAAGTCCGAAAGTAACCTGAAGGAAGGGAGACTGAATGAAGAGCTACAGTAAGACAACACGTGAAAAGATCAAGAGTGACCCAGGAAAGCAGCCCAGTGATACAATGTTCAATTGCAGTATTCACAAAAATATGAAGCATATAACCACAATGGGGACTTTACTGTGTATCAAACAAATTAAAAAATGACAAAACATGGTGAGGGGTGGGGAGTCGCTTGAAATGACTGCACATAGACAAAAAAACAAATCTGGCTTGTGCATTCATCAATGTGATAATGACTTCTATGTATGTGAAGAACAGTGACAGCTGCTGAGTTTTACCTGAAAAGTGGTAATGACTCAGTGTTGTACTGTAACTGCACTTATTGTTAATGTGATAATTACCTGCATGTCATTGATGCATAGTTCTGCATGCTCAAACATAGGTGATAATTACTGCACCTAACCTGCTGAGTAGGCATTCATTATATTACCTGGTGCAGGTGTGACAGACTCATTATCATTTATTAAGAGAAGACCAGAGTAATTCAGTAAAAATAGTATAACACTTGCATATTACTGAGTAATTCCTCCTACCTAAATTCTACACAGTAGTGACAGAGCCAGGAATATTGCCCAAAATATATGGTAGCTGTATGCTGGTACTAGTCTGCAAATAATAACACCTGATTGAGCAATGCCAAATATCAGCAATAAAATACATCTCACTAAGCCTCTTATCCCACCCAAATATATTTTGACTACATGCTCAATACTGTTTTTTGACGTAAATGTTGTAGCATACTGTAAATAGACAAATACAAAAAGTCAGAAATATTGCCCTACATACTGAGTTGAGCAATGTCAGAACTACTCTAGTTAAATCCTACACAGATCTCACAAAACACCTGCAAGTGAAAAGGGACAGAAATAATAATTAGGTTTCTTATGCAGATAGGAAACATAAGAAACCTAAAAAAACATAAAAAACCATGCCAATGACCAAACTCTAGCCAACAACAAAAATCAAAAGAAAGAAACTCAACAAGATATTGTATACAAAGAGGGTTTTTTAACAGAAAGGAAGTAAGGAATAATAAAGATTATAGACCTACAATTCTTCAAGTTTTCGTGTACTAACTGCTATTTTTGTCACAAATATAATAACCTCTGCACTCATTATGTACCTTTCATGTGAATTCTGTTTCATTATGTTTTGACAGAATATTGCAAACTTCGTTTTCTGCAAAATTTTGTAAAGAATTTTGTAACTGTTGTTTTCTGTACAATTTTTAAAAATTTCATAACGTGTCTGGAGCTTTTCCCTGGGCATCTGTTGAAAATGGGCTTCCACCCAGATGGACTGCCCTGGTAAACAAAAGTAAATAACTAAAATAAATGAATTACCAACAATGGTAGAAAGAATACCTAAAATGTATAGAAAAAAGGCCTAATACCAACAATGATGCAAAAAGTTACCTAAACAGTATCCTAAAGGTAAAGAGAAAAAAAGAGGAACGCAAAATAAATAAGAATAGTAAATGTAAGGAACAGATAAAAAAGTTAATAATTCTATTTTTACTCACAACACCTAACAAGGCACCATAGAGCTTGCATGAACACAACCTCAATCAAATCATTAGAGCATTAAATGAGATCGGAGGTAATCTGTCAAGTAAGGAGCATTATGGGTAAAAGGATGAGCTTGAGAGTCAGATCCAAGTATCTAGCGAGCTTAGTTGAGTCGGATCCAAGGGTCTGATCCAACCCATACTTTGAGAAATGAATGAAAATGACAACATCAGAATTAACCTTACACACATGTGCAGGCAAATGTGAGTAGTCTGATATTCTCATCATAAGTCCAGTGATGAAAAGTGCACTCCATACCTGGAACAAAAGGATGAAAAAAAGTCTTAAAATGCACCACAGCACATATAGACCATGGCTTTTGCAAACCTAGCACTCCCAGATACTTGCCTTATCATTCACCTCCTTAAAGGGACACTATCTTGTTCCTCAAATGGCCTGCCTGCCTCGGACCGAATCTCAAACAGTAACACCCACTTACCAAATGACCTCCCTTGTTTGTGACATCACTAATGAGGTCCCAACAGTCCCGCCCACGGCATTACGTGTCTATAAAAATGCTGCAAACTTTTATCCCGGTACTGTTTTACTTCCCTCCGGAATAAGACACTGAACTCTTCGGTTCTCAGCTTCGTGGGCTGTTCTCGACTTCATTTTGCTCAGTAAGTTGTAATTTACAGTATTTATATAGTGCAATCATGTTTATAAAACATGATCGTGAAATGCAACAGAGTTAAACGGTAGTCATCTGTCGAAAATGGCACTATGTGATATTTTAGAGCATTCTATTTTATTATAGTAAGAATTCTATCCCAGTTTTTCTAGTGCATATGTCTTATATTACGCTACATGCTTTTACCCTTTCTCAACTGCCAGCACGCAACATTGCAGATTTTGTCTTTCTGTGCACGGCAACCATTTACTGTTCTGCAATCCGGTGGAAGTGCATTTTAAAGTCAGAGCAGCAGTTGAAATATATTCTGATTCTTCCTGATTAATTAGAAATAGAAGGAGCCAGTTATTTGTGCAACTGTATTACAGGATCGGTCATTGCCCACGCCACATGTGCCTAATGCAAGCATTGTTTCATATGTGAGGTGTCGCTCCTGATTCTAAGATCAATGTATTTTTACTAATGTACATTTATTTACCTCTGCGCTGCACTTGTGTTTACTTGTGTGTTACTTGTGTAACCGATGTTACAAACGGCTGGTACTGAGTGAAAAGTGGAACGCGCCGTTTCTAAATCCAAAACTTTGTTTCCTCTGCAAAATAAGTCAGTGTTGTGATGTAACCATACATACTTAGCTCTTGCATACAAAGCTTTCAGATTATTGCAGCATGTCCACTTCAAAGTGTCCTCTTTCTGTTCCATTTACCTACAAGTGTTCATCGTCAAAGTAATCACAGCCAATTGCATTCCTTACTTAATATGCTGCATAACATTCATGCTAACCCCAGACCTGTTATTCTAACAACAGTCTAAGGCTAGAAGAGGATTTTTTAAATAATCTCCCTATTTTGCATATGGTTTTGGCCAGATTGTTTGCTCTGTGAGGTAGTGAGGTGTAGTGCTGTGTTTGGTTGGTTGGGTGCCTTTCTAAATAACAAAGATTTGTGTGAGGCTGACTCGTTGAATAACTCTGTTGCAGCCATACATCATCTGCAAGCAGACGCTAACAGATCAAACAAACCCTGTTGTTGCAGATGAAAATTCAGGCTGCTCAACTCCTTATTTGTCGCTAATATGTACTCAATCAGGTCCGCTTCATTGCAGCATGCGACCTGATTGGCTGCAGCAGAAAGTTCGAATTTTTTTACTTTGTTCGCTTTTTTTTTTTTAACTATTATTTATTTATTTTATTTTAAAATATGGGTGCATTACAGGTGCAGATTAGGGAGGACCTGCATATAGCATGTACACATTATACCCAAGGTCTTTATTTTTTCCAATTTGTCCCATTTGTAAGACGGGTTGTTTATTAGGTCACAATAAGTAATGACTGCCGATTCCATTTCACACTTCATATGCCTTGCTAACCCCAGATGTGTTACTGCAGCAACTTTCTTAGTCTATAAGAAGAATATTTCAAAATTCTCCCTATTTTTTGACATTTGATTCACTGTTACTTAGGATTTTGCTCATATTTATTGCTCTGACTGGTAGAGAGAGGTGCTGTGCTTTGACATCCACATTATTTTGTAACTGTACATTGGTGTGTGTTTCATTGGGTGCCATTCTAAAGTAACTAGCATGGTACTCTCTACTCAGTCTGGTCCACTTCATTGAAGCATGCTACCTGATTGGCTGTGACAGTAAGTTCATATTTTTTTATTTTGTTTGTTTTTTATTTTCCTTTTTTTTTTTTTTTTTTAAATGTGTGTGGATTACAGGTGCAGATTAGGGAGGGCATGCTTCTGTCATGTGCACATTATGGCAAAACTACAGATTTTGACTATTTATCCCATTTGTATTTGTACTGCTTGTGTGGTTTTCTGGCAAATTAGTTGACAAAGTGGTGTTTCGGCTTTTCCCAGTTAAGGGTCACCACAGTGGAACTCCGGTCCGCTAATGATTGGCAGATAGATTTTTTACGTGCCCAGTTGCCAACCCTGATGCACAACCATCAATGAAGGTATGACCATTCATGCATATAGTCTCCACACAGAAGGCGCACTAACTGAGAATCGAACCAGACAGCATCTGACTGTGAGGCGACAACGCTAACGCAGCACCACCATGAAATTACACTAGACACGACAAGTTGGTTTTACACTTCGGACCTATTCTAAAATTATTTTTAGGCTGGTTTGCAATATAATTTTGTACTATTGAACTATTTCACTATTGAATGCAGTCACAAAATAATGAATGCTTTGAACTTTGTACTATATGCATTAGAGTCACAGATGTCAAATAGTCCTTCAATTAGCACAGGTACAACTCATCAGTCTTAATTACCTAATTCTGCACTTGTGATTTTGGGATATCACCATGTACACATGCTAAGGTGTATTATACAAACTATTAATCAGTGATTACCTATAAATTACTCCTTGTCTGGTATGAGTACCCATATTGTACAGAGTGTATGTGTGTGGGAGGGCAGGTTGGATGTCTGGTATAAGTATCGATATTGTACAGACTGTATATGTATGTGTGTGGGAGGGGAGCTTGGGTGTGACGCTGTCAATGTATGACATTCAATAATCTCAGTCCAGGCAAATTGGAACCCAGTATGAAATGTGAAAGATACATTGTCTCAGATGTCTTTATTAAAGCAAATGGGGTCTACCCATGTCCACCTGACATGCATCGATCCTTTTGGGCTGCATTGCCTTTGTAAATTAATTATGCAGTCTTGGTTATTCACTTCCCCCCTTTTTATCCTCTCTTTCATTTCCCCTCTCTGTCTTTTTATAACATTAGTTTGCACCATGCACTTCTTTCATAATGCTTTCTTCCTCCTTAACCTCACCTTATTATCCAATTTGTATTGTTACTTTGTGAGGTACTGTTGTCTTAAGTTTATAGGTTGGTACTAGGCTATCGGCCATAGGGCCTATGCAAGCCTAGCCACAACAATTCCCTGGCTATTTCTTCCAACAGTCTGTACTTCCCTGGACCCCTGTCTAGCAGGGCAACTGATATGATCCCCTGGGTGAATTTCGTATCCCCCATCCAATCACAACATTCCTTTGAAAGAGGGCCAAAGAGGCACTCTGCTTGACATGTATGGGTAGTCTATTCCAGAATACTGTTAGTCTCTGGATCAGGAATCAATCCCTCCAGCATGTTTTGTTCATTGTGATGACAATCTTTAGATCCCTGGAGCATGTGTCTCTGAGGGATTTAGATTTCTTTATGTGTAACATGTCCAACAGCTCTGGGTTTGACATGGCCTTGTATGTTACACAGAGATTGCCTCTGAGTAGACGATATGTGACAGAGCATAGGAGTTGATGGTCAACATATGGCATCTGCTTTAGGCCTGTGATTCTTTTACTGAGGTATTGCTGTGCTCTTTCCAGTTATTGCAGATATCTTGATAGGTAAATACCAAATGGGGCATTGTCTTCTATACTAGGTCTAACAAGGGATCAGTACAATGACCTCCTTTTTTCTTGAGGAAAAGCCCTTAGTGCTGAGGTGTGCCACATAGAAGGATTTCATTACTGTTGTGGTGATGTGGTTATCGAAGGTGATACCTCTGTCCCCCTGTGTTACTCAGTTTGTTATCACACTTTTGGCATTTAGTGTACTGCCACCTATGCGGTAATTCACAGGTACAAGTCTTTTTGCCAAAGGGGATAACTATACATTTTTTGTCATTGAGCTTGAGCCCATGGCTCTGGCACCAAGCATCTGTTTTTGTAAGGCCCTTTTGCACAATATCCAAATTATTTTGGGATTCAATAATAGCTCCCAGTTTGCATTCATCTGTGAACTTTGCAAGCAAGACTCGCCTATTGTTGCCTGTACTGTAGAGAACTAGATGCCAAACAAGACCGGACCCAGGAATGAACCTTAAGGTGCTCCACTTGTCAGTTGTCTGGAGCTGGATTTGTAGTCGGCTACTATTACAGTCTGGGTTATGTCAGTAATCAATTTGTCAACCTATTTATTGATGTAGGGACTAATGGCCAGCTTAGTACAGTTATCTATGATTCCAGAGTTGGGGAATGTGCGCAAGGCCTTGGCTACGTCCAGATAGGCTATGCAAGTTACATGATAATATGTTACATGGCATTGCAGATTAGGATTGTCAGACTGATGCTGCAGTAGTTCCCAGCATCCAAGGTGCAGTATAGTCTTGGTCATACCATCTGGATAACTGAAAATATGGCAACCATATACCATGAACTCTACAGTCATGAGGCTGCTTCATCTTTATGATGCCTGTCAAACTGCACCATCCAGAATTTGGTCACTGACAAGCAGTTATTGATCTGAATTTGGATCTCCTGCAGCTCATTTGGCAGAGGTGAACCTTGAACTGCATCTTCCACTAAAGACTTGCAGGTTTACAGCAACGATTAATAGACCCTTATGCCATAAGACGTCTATAAATAAATGTCTTCTGCTGGCTAACCAAACTAATCTTTGCATATGCATGCAACACAAAGAAAGAACCCAATACTAACAATATGACAAGTTAAATAAAGTTGGAATTTTTAATGGAATCCTCCTGTGACCAGATGTACTGACATGAGCATGTAGTAGTTTAACAGGATTTAACTCTACAAAGGTGCTAATCTTGGAAATAGTTGTTACTCCCACCAAATTTAATTCAGTCTTCATACTACAAACATAGGAAAAGTTTACATCTTACACTAAAAGTAGTCGCAAGGTCCTGAAGAGCTACTACAAGATTCTGGCATAAGGTTGACCAGCTTTCAGAATTGAAAACATCAGACAAAGGAGCCCAGCACAATGTCTGTAAGGCTTCATGTCGCACATGCAAAGAAAAAAAGTGTATCTGCAATAAATGGTCTGAATTTGAAAGGACATCACATACTTTACAGTTCCCTGGGGAATTCTTGCTTTTGAATTAGCCCATCAATAATCTTAGTTTATTTTGTTTATTTGTTTAAATGCATAATAACACTACTGTGTGCATAAGGTGCTTTCCTTTGTTTTAAACTTTGAAAGGAAAAAAAAAGAAGGTAACTAAAATAAGTATGACTACAGCTTGTAGCTTCTTTCTGTTAGAAAAGTTAATTAACAGAATTGCGTAATATTCGCGGTTGCGGTAACGGTCACTAACTAAAGCTAATATTGACAGTGAATATAGCACTTGACCTCTTCCCTAAAAAAAACAACAAATGAACTAGTGATTTAAAAGGAAGATCCTTTAATAAGGCCAATAAAACATGTTTGGTGTGAACTTTTTTTTTAAGTACAAAACTTGAGCATCTGACATTACTGTCAAATCGGAACGTAATAAGGGAAAAGTAAAAATGAGCAACATCAAGCACGCTTTAGAAAGCAAGGAACAGCAGACAGCCAGGAAATGACAATGTTCCACATATCTGAACAGTAATGTACTATTTGGTTTCCAAGGGGAATCAAAATGGTACTGGGAAGATAAAGTTCTTGGTTACAGCAGCCGGGTGTGGGGCATGAGAAAGTAAGGATGACAGTTTGTGGGAGGTTTTGTTGCAGTAAGGTGAACCCGGGACGCCCTGTATATTTACAATATTAACATATTACCAAAATAGTTATGAAATCATGGAAAGTAAGATACTTGGGTTAATTAAAAAAGGTTAAACTATAATGTAATAAAAAAAAGTCAGCACACAACATGTTAGACACTCCTCCTTTAACGTGATGGCTTGCAGTTAGGTATTGCACTACTGATCGCATTATAGAACTTAAAATGCAAAGTATGGCAATAATCTTTGATCAGTAGAAGCATATAAGCAAGGGCAATGAGACAACTAGATAAATAACTACGTACCGAATAATAGCAAGCAATCAGGCTTTATAGTATGATTATACTTAGTAAAATGAATACACAATTTGTCATGCTTATAGAATTGGCTTTCTATTTGAGGGTTCCACAAACACATGTTGTAGCGTTGTATTTTGGACCATGTGACTTCATACTTCCATCCTTCTGGTCACACAGCAAATAAGGAAGAAATGTTAAAATGCAGCTTAGCACAGTGCAAGGGGAACTAGCGATTGCTAAGTAAGGAATCTTTCTTCAAGCATTTCATGCTGATGTTTCTGAAATTGCTTGGACTTTAAGGTGTTTTTAGAAACGGCACTAACACTGACTACTGGTATTTTTTAGCATTTAAAATTTCTCTCAAGTGAGGGAAAAGGGTAACCTGAGAGATCCTGGCAGTTATATAGACAAATCCCTGCACGGGAGGCACGCATTTGTAGAATTTTAAATTTATACTTAAACGTTTACAACACTGCAGAGAAA